>NC_135713.1:94382553-94477553 GCF_964656455.1 Halichoerus grypus
GTACACACACACACCACCTACAGGCGCACACATTCTTACACGCGCACCACACCTTCACACACGTGCGCGCACACATGAGTTCGCCTGCGCCAGGCACGGGCCTGAGCGAGCCTCGCACAGCCGGCAGGGGTCAAAAACAACCCTCGGGGCGCGCCTCCTTGGAGTTCCTATTTTCCGGGCCCGCCTGCCAAGGGTTAACTGCTGGGTAGGGGTCCCGCGAGGGTGCCGTGTGCACATGTCTCACGGGCCAGTCACATGCACGCACACTTACACTCCGGGTGGGGGAATGCGCTTCTGCCCTCCCTGGCCTTTGTGTGCATTGTCGGGACGGGAAAAACGGGGTAATTTAATGTCACTCTAACCGGGAGTCTCCCTGCAGACGAATCCACACAGCCTCTCTGCGCGCGTGCCCGCGCGTGGGCACAAACACGTCGCCGATATCACCCTCTCCGGAAGGTCAGCCTGGCGGACAGGGCATTCGTTTTCTCTTTGCACAGTCGCGCACACACATTCACTAGCACATTTTTTTCCAACTGCCTTGTGGCCTCGTTGGCGGATTATAAATGTCTCCTTCTCCCTGTGATTTGTTTAATCCGTGGAAATGGTGCTGGTCCTATGTAAACAAGCCAAGTGCGGAATGAAGGCAGTCACCCATGCGTGGCCAGCCTGCCTATTTGTCAGAAAACCTTCATAAATACTGAGCCGGGGCTGGGCAAGGATGTGATGTCTCCATTTTTGCCAGGAAAGGGCACGAGGAAGACAAAGCGAGGCCCGGCAGCGTGTAACCTTTAAGGGACAGATAGTCTGGGAGCCCAGAGGCCGGGGAAGCTCCTGGGCTAATTCACCGCGGGAGGATGACTGATGCGAGGCCGGCCACAAACCTGGCGTTTGCTAGACGACAGGAGACAAGGCCCGGGCATTTTTATACCCGGGAGCACACAGATATGCATCACATTTCCCAAGGCTGGGCCTTGAGGCTAGAGTTGCCCCTTTAGGGTGTCAAACACCTGCAGATATCCAGCTGCAACCACCTCTCCTTTTAAGTCTTTCTGAATATTTCATTTCCAACTTCATCCGGTTTCATTCAAAACAAATTCTCAGTGTCCCCTGCAGGTAGTGACAGGGCAGAACTGCAGACCCATCTCTCCCTTTGTCAGAGCACCCAGTGGTGACCCATCCAAACTTTGCCTACCCTAGATGTGTGGCCCTGGTCACAAACTGTCTTTTTTCTTTTTTTAAGAACAATGCATATGTGGGCGCCTGGGTGGCTCAGTTGGTTAAGCGACTGCCTTCGGCTCAGGTCATGATCCTGGAGTCCCAGGATGGAGTCCCGCATCGGGCTCCCTGCTCAGCAGGGAGTCTGCTTCTCCCTCTGACCTTCCCCCGTCTCATGCTCTCTCTCTCTATCTCATTCTCTCTCTCAAATAAATAAATAAAATCTTAAAAAAAAAAAAAAAGAACAATGCATATGTGGCTAATTACACACTCCTAACAAAAGCAGTAATTACTACCTGTAATTATCATGGTCCTTATTTAGAAAAAATGTGAGAAAATGTCGAGTATTAAAACATGAAAGCAGCTATTAATCAAACCTTTACACCTTCTTTAACTCAGGCGTAATGGTGGGTATTATCATAAATCTACTCTGATAGTAACACAAGAATAATGAGTTCAGTAATGATAGCGATGATGATCATAATGATTTTAACCAACAAAGAATGGTGTAGATTTATTGCTAATAATGTGGTACAGGAACCTCTTTCATTAAAATTACCTATGTGTGTTCTTGCTGGGGTAACCTGCATGTGTGAGTGTGTGTGTTTGTGTGTGTGTGTGTGTGTTGCTACCTTCCCTGTGACTAAAGATCAAAGCTGTTTGCTTACTGGGCGTGACCTCCTCCTCGAAAGCCTTTATCTGAGTCCCTCTCCAGCCTCAGGGTTCTCCCTTTTTCCTTTGAAGAATCTAGAACATCCAGAGACATGTTAACTGGGTGGTACCCATTCCAAAGAAAAAGTCAGGATTGTTCTAGGTGTATGTGGAAGGCCAAGGGCCTGGAAAGAAAGCAGATTTTCTGGGGCAGGCCTCCTCCCCCTTCACCCTGCAACTCCTCACCCCTGCACCCTCTCCAGAGAAGGTCATTGTTGGGGAACAGAGGTTGGCCCTCCAGGTCACAGTCTTAGCATAGGGGCCTGGTTGGTTTGGCACTTTGGTTGACCTAATGAAAAGGGGAGGGAGGTGGGGATTCTACTCCTTGAGACTTCAGCCGCTTTAAAACTTGCCTTCCCTTTCAAAGTGAAGCAAAACCCTAGGTGTAGCCTGGGGCCAGGACTGTTGGGGCCCAGGTGGTTGTGATGGAAAGAGGGGCTTCGAGACCCTTCGCCTCACAGAAGGGCAAATTACTTAGGGACTAGCCAGATGAAAAATAGAATAAAAGAGGGAATGTTCAGGTCACCTGATTGTGTCTTCATTTTTAAAATCGATTTAACTTGGTATTTGTCCCTTGCAAATGTTCTAGAAATTCTCAACGGACAATCATGTTTTAATGTAAACTATAGTTTTAAACGTGTGAGTGAAAAAAAGGAGAGAGAGAGAGAGATCTCACCTTTTGGACATATTGCTCCACTTTAATGAGGGGAAAACTTCAGGAGTTCAAACTCCAAAACCTAATTTTTCCCTCAATTTTCAGCCCTAAGCTAATTCTCCAAAATTCTCCAAATAAACCATAAACCTTATGCAGGTTTATAAAAAGGAGGCTCTGAAAGCTTGAACTCACCAGAGACCAGTCAGAAAACTAACTAACCTTCCTCAAGTTACTGCCCAAGAAAAAAGTAAATACAGCTATGCTCAAAACCTGTAGAGGGGGCACCTGGGTGGCTCAGTCGTTAAGCATCTGCCTTCGGCTCAGATCGTGATCCCAGAGTCCTGGGATCGAGCCCCGCATCGGGCTCCCTGCTCAGTGGGAAGCCTGCTTCTCCCTCTCCCACTCCCCCTGCTTGTGTTCCCTCTCTCACTGTGTCTCTCTCTGTCAAATAAATAAATAAAATCTTAAAAAAAAACCCTGTAGACATACTTAGTGGTTTTTATACTAGTCTGATTATATTTTCCTAATGCCAACCTTTCCAATTAACTGTAAAATTCTGACAGTTATGGAGTATGGAATGCAGTGGTGACATAATTAGGACTTATACATAATAAATAATACATCTGTAGTATTTTAACCTTCACTACCAGTTATGAGATCAGTGTGTGGGCCAATTAACTACAGGAGCTTTTTTTAAACTAAGGAACTATAAACACACTGGTTTTAAATGTCCTAATTAGTAACTTGCTCATTAATTAACTTTCTGATTAATTGTGTAGCAATCTAATTTGTAGATGAGCCACTTAAAGAGTGATACCTTGTAATTCTTTCTTCTGTCTTTAAAATTCCCCCGTAAAATGTGATTTTGTATCCAGCTGGCGTCTCAGTTGTGGAAATTCTTTCCTTAAAAGAATCTGTGCCTTTGGACAAAAACTAAATTTCACTTAATCCGTCCCTATCCAAACTGGACAGGTTGGCTGGAGGCAGAGGGTGGGGGTGTGGGCTGGAGCAGAATATACTGCAAATAATAGGAGGAAGTGAATAAAGTCCCAAATTACCCTATATACTTGAGCCTGAAAATAGTTCCCCCTTTCTTATAAAGAAGAGAAAAAGCATTTATGCATGACTTTCGTTGCAACCAGTTCTCAAACCCAAAAACGGTTTTAGAGGAAAAGAATAATTTTTCAAAGAAAACTTATTATGGCCTCCACACCCCTATCATGGACTAGCCCAGGGGATAATTTAATGCCGTGGACAAAGGGCTAATGGCCGATTTCAATAAAGGCCGCCTTGCACTGGAACATCCTGGGGCTGTTCTATTAGCATCAGAAAGGGCTTGGGGTCCTGCTTCCACCACAGCTATTGTTGCCTGGGTGTGTCGCCAGTCCCATCCTGCAGAAAGCCTTTAGCCCTGACGGCAGATGATTCTCTAAGTGAATAGAGATGAAGGCAGGGATATTAAGTGACTCTATAAAACATCCCAGACACAATTGTGTGATTGATGGAGGACAAAGTGGGAACAGCAGGACACAGGATCCTGGGAGAAGCAGCCTTGTCAATGAGAGAAACCCATCTCTGGAAACAGCTTCTCCTGGAGGAGTTTGCAGTCTATTTGTATGAGTAATCAGCTGGGCCCCCTCTCTGTCAGCCCTGTTTACTCACTGATTTTCTCAACAAGACAACCATTGACACTGGATGGATGGGGCTAATCTGGCGCAGAACTGGCGGCTTCGCAGAGGCTACAGGTCGAAAATAGAGCGCGGTGCCAGCTTCACCTCGCCTAATCTAGCGGCTAATATTTATTAGAGCCAATTTATACCGCTGCTCTCTCAAAGAGCAAGGAAGGCCTGGGTGCAATTAATAACATGGGCAATAACCACAGACAAACAAATAAATAAGGGTTTGTGAACTGTTTGGTTGGTTTTAAGAGGAGGATGGGAGGGGAAAGTGTTGGGTTTGCCACCTGGAACTGGAAGGAGAGGAAGTAAAGGTAGCGGTGATGCCCCTAAATAGAGGGACTTTCTCCTTGGCCCCTCAGCCAATCTCAGCGCAACATCCCGGCTGCAAAATGGCTTCGGAACCTGCACAAATGCATATAATTCCACTTGCATCCAACAGAATCTGTACAAAGACACCTGCCCTCGCAGGCAGAGGTGCGTGCGCACACTCCTGTTGTAAATATCCAGTTTATGCGCATCCCCACCCAGGGCGGAGGGAAACAAGACTGCACGCCTTGCCTTGCGCTCAGCAACCAAGCCCTGCAGTCACCGAGAAGACTGGCTGGTGGCTGTTTGGGAGCTAGGAGCTGGGGAGGTGGCAGAGAGGAGAGAATGCAGATGAGATACTACATGGGGAACTCTGAGGTCTTAGAGGCTTCAGACCCCTCCCTCTAAAATTCGTGTCCAGTACCTAGGAGGCCTGTTGTTAGGCTACCAGTTGCTGAGTTTGCCGTGATTTTGTTGGGCCAAACTGGAGAGAAACAGGAAGACAAAGTGTGTGTGTGAGCTCCAGGGCGAGGGTCTGGAGCCCAGGTTGGTATCAAGTCGCGGATAGGCTCACATTGCGAAGGGCTGGTAAAAAGCCGCATTGTTCTTAACTGGGCGCAGTAGCAGCGGGGGCTGCGGCACAAGCGTTGACCTCGCCGCCGCTCAGGCTCGCAGACCGAAGGCTGCGAGGAAGGGAGCCCTTTGCCCTTGTGCCCTGGTCTCCCTACTCGCCCTGCCCGACCCTCTCCGGGCCAGCGGGCTCCCGCGCCTTGCTAATTGCTCGGCTCCCTTCATGCACACACCTCCACTAATTTTACATTTCTCATTCTGCGGGTAGCTGGAAAGCGGCTCAGGGAATACGGTTCCTTCTCTTAGCTACCGCATGAATACAGTGAGTGGTGGCCGTCCAGGCCTCCCTGGTCGGGGGGTTTGGTAAATTAGCAGCTTGGCTGTATAATCAGGCATTCGCCATTGAGGCCACAGTGCTGTATCCGTTAACCAGGTGAGATTTCATCATCTAATGGGTTGGGTGGTGTGACCGAGCTGCTAAGTTAGCAATTAAACTTCACAAATATCATTCGATTGCATTTTTTTTTTTTTTTTTTTTGCAAGCCAGGGACAGGTTACCCCAGGCATTAAACAAAAACAAAAAACAGAAACTCTTTCCAAAATGTACACACTAAGGGAAATGCTTTCTTTTGTGAAACGTGAAAGAACATGGCTTGGTATCTGAACAGTATTTTTAATTCTTTATCCTATAAAACACAGTCCTTGTAGTTACGGTTCTAGGTAGAGGAAGGGAATGTTTCTGACCTGCCAGTTCCTCCAAAGGTAGGGAAGGACTATGTATAAAATACATCATATTAGATAATATCTAATCTAGGACGGGAAAATCTGGGAAATAATAGAGATTTGTCCCTTTGGGCCTATTGTTTAGATTTATTATTGTATTAAGAGTTGGAATCAAAGAGAAAAGGGCAAACAGTCAGGTAAAATGTTACTTCAAGCCTGCAACACAGCTGGCAAGAGCCAGCCTCCTGGGCCTGTGGGACCTCAAGTCTTGCACCCTCCACTGTGATCTTTAAGATGCAGCCCTATTAGTTGGGGCTGGTTACTGAAACTCGGGTATATTAGTTAGGTTTTCTTCTGGAAACAAGTATGGTCTTCCTTGATAGTGAGAATTCCCTATGTCTTTAGGTATGTGGGATAAATACGTGGTATCTATAAAATAGAGAAAGAGTGGGAGACCTAGTAGATTTTTTCTGAGTGTTAAATGCCTAAATGGAAACATAACAGAAAATATTACTAGCTTTATCTGGGGACACCAGGGACGCAGGTTAAAGTATTTTTCGTCTAATTTGATAGTGAATAAAGCCCTTAAAGCACTTGATGATTTATTGATCAAATAGAAATCAGGCAGCAGACAACAGCTCCTTTTTAAATCCCTATTCACACGATTAAAAGCCAAGTGAACTTTTTTTTTTTCAGTTTTGCTCAGTAAGCTTTATGTTATATAAAGAATAAAAAGAGAACAGTTCTTCCGACCTATAAATCTCTCCTTTGGCTAATATGAATGACTATAGGGCACGTGAACCTCCATTGAACTGTAAACACTGTTTTAATGGACAGTAATGGCCCTATGATTTTTAGCTATTGTTCCAAAATGACTACCATGTTTATTGCCATCATTAAAAATGAATTAAAGAGTTATGAAACTCCTCAATAATGAGAACTCCAGCCGTTTATAAGCGGTGGTTCTGTTCTCAGCGCACTCGAAGGTTCTGCTGCTCGGGGTGGCGCAGGCTGCGGGATACCCACCCGGGGCGACGGTTTTGGGGGGTGCAGGGAGGAGCAGAACATTTCTCTCGGAGAGTCTGGTGAGGGCCTAGAGGACAGGGAAAAAGAGAGGAAGGAGGAAGCAACGGGGTAGGTTAGGGACGTCCAGAAAGCCTTGCCAGCTCGGACGCTCCCCGCGAGGAGGCGCGCGTGTGGGTGGAGGCTGGAGTTGGGGGTCGGGGGAGAGCAGGGTGTGTCTCCCCAGCCGCGTGGGGGCTGCGACCAGGAGCCACTGACGATCGGTGAGAGGCGTCAGGTGGAAAGAATGGGGTGAAGAGAACGGGGTTGGGGCAGCGAGAGTAGTCCACGTGGCGGTAGCTGGACCCCAGAAGGCCCCGGGACAGGAGAGACGCCCGCGCGGGACAGGTGCGGGGGCGGCTCGGCCACCGCTCCTATCCTCCCCCCGCGCCGCAGTGGCGAAGAGGGCGCCCACACCCCCTCCCCCCAGCTCCCCAGCCGCTGGGGGCTTCGCAGGAAAATGGCTCAGCAAAGTTGCCCGCAGCCTGTGCACTGTTCTCCGAGGGGTCCCTGGCTGGAGCCTGCACGTTTCTCTTTGCATTAGCAAAGCCCAAAGTCATCCAGTTTGCGCTAATCACCACAATTAGTCCTGAATTATCACCGGACTCTGACAGACGTTCCTTGTAACTCTCTTTTATTTCCAACAGCCCTAATCAGCCGCTCTCATTACAAACGCTGATTAAACTGCAAATTATCCAGCAGCGGCCCTGTTCCCGTCTACCAGCAGCTCGTTCAATATCAATTAAGGCCGAGCGGCAAAGCCTGCAGCCTCCGAGAGCTTCCAACTGCCTGATAGTGGCACTTATTAGTTTGGAAAACTAGGAAAATACTAATAATCAACAACCAAGGGGAAAGAGGAGGCAACCAAACAAAAGGAAGGCAGGAACGCAGCCGGAAAAAAGGAGCGAGCGCGCCGCCTGCCCGCCCCCCACTCCTCTGGCCCCAGGTGCGATCCCTGCCCTGAACCCGGGGCGGGGTGGGGGGGGGGGCGGTTGGGGACCGGGAGGGGTCCGGTTCCCAGAACCAGTGAAGTTGTGTGGGACGGCCAAATGTATTCGCTAAGGTGTTGTCTTAAGCTCGCCGAAGACATTTATGCAAGGAATGCATCGTATTTGGGCATTTAAAACCAAACTAACTTCCAGAACTGCCTTTACCGAGTCGTTCTGAAATCCGTTTCCAATAAGCTGTTTCGTTTTATGCTTAAAAAACATTGACCTCGTCCCGTAAATAAAATGGGAGCTGATGACAGTTGATTTTATTTACCTATTGTGTCAAATTAGATTTCCACGGCAGAGCGCTGCTCACAGAGGCTGCAAAAAAAATGCAGTCCTGCCGCCCCACCTCCATCCCAACGTGGGGCTGAGGTGTGAAAACAAAAGCTGCCTTTCTCTACCCTTCTCCTTCTCCCCCTCCCTTTCCTAGGATGAGTGGCTGCAGGCGGGAGAAACTAGCCCTACCCCTCCAAGGAAACTCGGTTTTGCCAAGGGATTCAACTGGGATGAAGGAAGCCGCGGAAGAAAGGTCCTGGTGGGTTTTAAGGTGGCTGGGACCCTTCAGTCGCAGCCACTAGCCCTTGTGACCACCCTCTATGCCCCAGGCAGGGGCAGCCTCCACGATGGCTGTTCTTTTCCTTTTGATGGAATTGTCCTCCATATTCAAAAATTTAAAAATGCGAAGGACCATAACTCACTAAAGCTGGAGAAAGGGGTTAATAGACAGTTAATTTCTGTCTAGGATTGGACAAAGGCATGTGTTTCAGGATATACATCATTAATAACGTGTATTTGTTTTTACCAAAAACTGTTCATTCACTGATGGGCCTGAATCCCTTTGAAAACTCACATGAGCAGTGATTTATCAGAGGCTGCTTAATACGGCTAAGCCCACCAGCCTTAATCTTTTCAAAAGAAGTCTGAAGTTTAAGTTTTTGCCCCTTTTCTAAACTTCGGAGCAAGCTAGTTATAATTACATTTTCTTAGACTTAAAAAACAGGAAAAGGTTTCCTGCTCCTGAAGAGCTGGTTTGCTTCCTTATTTCTGCAGTGGAAAAACCACACCACTAATTTGTTTATCCTTTGCCTTGACTGCCAGGAAGCTCAGAGCTAAATCTCATGCTTAGCGTGATGCCCATCTTTGTGATAGAATTACCTCCTCTCATTCCTTAACTGTATTTTCCTGCTTTTTGTTGGAAATAAGCAGGTCTTAAATGTCTTCTGAGAATTTACTACCTTATCTTTATACCATCAACCCTACTTTGAGAAGTACAGCAATTTTGGAATTGAAAATACTTTGGTCTCCTAAAAAAAAAAAAGGAAGAACCTTTATAGAATATACCACATTTGCCTCATTGTGTTTCTGGCAATTACTTGCCTTCCGAGTTATGAGAGAAACTCCTTTGATTTAAAGAATGTTTCTGCTGTTTCTCATTAATGTTAGTGATGCCATTGTTTTCCTCTGTATGTTCACAACCACTACTCTAGGCTGGGCTCTCATCATCTTAGGCCCAAATTTCTGAAGCAGGATCCTAAGTCCCCCAAAGAGTGATGCATCACTAGATCCCAAACAGCTGCCAGTGCATTCTCCTGAAACCACTCTGTTCTCCTACTATGGCTTAAATAGCATTTTCTTCTCTGCATCATTTCACATATTTTGTTTACATCCTTTGAAACTTCAGAATTTCTGTTATGCTAATTTGCATTTGCTGTTATATGCTTTTCTGTGACCTCAAGCTTTTTCTAGTTAAAAATATATTATTAAGGACTTGCTGTGTACAGGGGCTTGCTAAAATCTTTACATGTGTTACCTCATTTGATCCCTAAACAATCTTAATATATAGGTACCATTATTATTACTGCTATTCATCTATAAATATATAAAGTAAAGCTCAAAAGGTCCATAATTAGTGACCATGTGAGTCAGAGACCAAGCATGGATTCTGACTTGCCTGAGTATTTGGCCTCCCCAGTCTTTGAGGTAGGAATCAAGCTTTCTGTTTGGTTTCCTCATCTACCTCACATAATAAGAATTGAGAAAAATCATGTATGGAGTGCCTGATTTTTTAAATCTGTAGGACCTCCTCCCCCCAGCCATACACACATAACTTGAAAAGCATGGCTTTGATAATGAGGTTTCCTACTCCAAAATCCAAGTGAATGTAATCCCTGGACTATCCATCTTCTCACTGAAAAGGGGAAACATTTCTTTCTTTCTTTCTTTTTTTCTATTTCTTTTATTAAATCCACCCTGATCAGCAGCTGTTGACACATACCTAAGAAGGAAGTATGTTTCTGGGGAGTCCCTTCTGTGGGACAATACCCCAGTAACCATATGAAAGGCATCTCTCCAGCTGGCATGGGTAAAACTATGTGAAACCCCTTCCCACAGCATTTTGGAATTTGACATTCCATGTAATAATGTGCTTCTCGTCTGAGAACTGCTCAAAAGGCAAGATTAAGGAAGCCTGCTAATTACAGCTTTTAAATAGCAGGATTTGTGCATGAGTTTGTCAATTTTCTGTAAAAGCTGAAAATATTTCCTCAGTCAACTTAGCAATATTGGTAGGAGGAGAGTTTTGCCCAGATGTCCTGAAACGCAGATTAAAGTCCTAATCTTGATGAGCAAGGCCTAATTTTGGATATTTTTTAATCTAATTTTATGTCCTGTCATGAAAACCTTGAAAAATTACTTCCCATCATGACATTTTAAAAATTGCCTTTTATCCCTGAAACTGGAGAATAAAGATGCTTTTAGCAGTAAAATATAGTACAGGATAGGGCCTATGTTTAAAAATACTGCTGACAAAGACACATTTGGAATAAAAAGCAGTGTTACTACCACTGGCGGGTTGATCCTCCTTGTCCGAACCTTTGGTGTAGACGTCTAAGAGGCCATTTCTACTTACATGGAACAGTTAGAGGTTATTGTAACCATCTTAGCAATAGCCAGGAGCTCAGCTGGAACTGATATGTGTGATCACTGATTGATTACCTGTCTGCTTGATAGTGTGTAGTTGAGTGAACTCGTTTCCTTTACAGGACAGAAAGATTCACAAAGTAGAAAGTGCAGGTCCTTAAATTACATGAAAATTAATGTTAAGGATATAGTGATGAATCTCTGCATATATATGCACATATTATGGGTATGGGTATACAGTGATTTAGGAAAATCACAGCTATGGCAGTCTCTACGTACAACATAGACAAAAGGATGTCGTTATTAGCATTACAAAAGAGAATAATTTCTTTCTTACAGAAGACTTAGCCTCAAGCTTCCTCAGTGTCTTATTGCATTTAACGTATACTTTGATCTGTAATCTTTCCCTTTAAACACAGCTTTCTGGAGACTCATCTGTTGCAC
This sequence comes from Halichoerus grypus, assembly GCF_964656455.1. NCBI lineage: Eukaryota > Metazoa > Chordata > Mammalia > Carnivora > Phocidae > Halichoerus > Halichoerus grypus. The sequence goes on from NC_135713.1 coordinate 94,393,830, forward strand.
AAAACAAGGTGTGCACCAGCATTGTCTCTTTTTTTGGAATTCTCTTTTCTTGAATCCTTATTCAAGAATAAGAATGTCTTCTTCATCTTCTTACCCCAAGAGCTGTGAAGAGTACCTTTAAATAGTAACTGTCTGTAGGTATGCTGAAATCTGCTGCTACTGTGAAGATTGCTCTGGGTCCTACGGTTCTTTCTTTGCTGGGCCCACACATGGAGGACGTATCCGCTGGTTGAGGGCAGTTGTATTTTTGTGCGGTTTGTTTCTACTTGCCAGTATGCCTCTTCAGAGCAAGATAAGGCCTAGGCTCAAAATATTGCCTGCTGGGTTGCCCTGACCACTTCTCTCTGTTGTCTGAGGTCAATAGGAGGCTCTGCTTCAATTAATCTTTTTAGTGTTTTCCTAGTCAATGTATTCGTCTTCTTCCCACCTCAACTCAATGAACAAAAGCCCAGCTCTCATACCTGCTCTCATAAATCTCTGCCATGGGGGAGGGGATGCAGGCTGAAACATAATGCCCCAGATCTTCCCTTTTGTCAGAATTCACTGCCATTGGTTTGTATACCTAAAGAAAGCTGCTCATTCAACTAGGATCCCTATCAGTGACTTCTTGTGAGTCTAGGTGCCCCAATCATCAATTTTATAACATTGGGTTACTACCATAAACTGGTAATCTCAAGTGGTGGGTGGGGCTTAGCCTTTTTGAACAATGAATTACTTTGAGGATCTGATGAAAGTTATACACCTCCTCCTCAGGAAAATGCACATATTCATAGTCATGGAAATTTTTGCATACAATTTTGGAAGGTTCCCAAGTCCCTCTTTCTTAGAAACAGACCTCTTTAGTCCTTGTTTGCTCTGAGTCAGGCCATCAGAGTTGTTCTTTTTTTTTTTTATGAACAATTTTTTTTTAAAAAGATTTAATTTTTAAAGGACTGCTACACCCAACATGGGGCTCGAACTTACAATGCCAACATCAAGAGTCTACCAACCAAACCAGCCAGGCGCCCCACCATCAGAGTTCTTATTCACCCACCACCAATAACAAAAAAAATTAATTGAAGGAAGATCAAGTCACTTTTTCTCAAATCCCCACAAAAAGCCATTAATACCTATGAAATCGGTTTTTCTCTTACAATCACCAGTGCACACATTTACACAATGTTCCAGCTTCAGGTTGCTTCAGTATACCCATCTTTAGACAGATGTAACTACATTCCTAATAAATGCACATGGACAGCCCATATGCTGAACTTTTACCAACATTTTAAACATTAGAACAAAAGGAAATCTTAGGTTTCACTCTTTTTTTTCTTTTATTTCTCCTTTCCCATTTCTGGCAGATTGCTCACAAATACCGAACTGACCAAAAAGAGGAGATCCAAAGCCCCATACAATCAAATTAACCTAATTAATTAAGTCAAGCTATCTATTTCAGATGGAGACCCCAAATCATGCACATCTACATATAGAAACATGTATTTAGGATTTCCAAAGGAAATTTCCTTTGTGGAAACTAAGGAAAACCCTAGTCCTTCCTTAAAATGCAAGAACAGATGTATTTTCAGATAGTCTGTCATATAGGTAACCAAAGTGGACTTTTAATTATGGGACATTAACTATGAATTAATATCTCATTATAACCAGAGTACAGAGCACATAAACTGCCATTAGACTGAATATGTTTATACTATATGGGATCAGTTTTGATTTTTGCTGCTTACTTCCTTGGGGTTTGGTCCCACCTCCATCCCAAATGTCTTCACAGTAGTACTCAGAGCGGAGAAGCTTCATCCCACCCTGTGGGTAGTGGCAACTTGAATGGCAGTTGCCCCAAACATGTATCAGAGTGTCCAGTCAGACTGTTTGAGAAGTAATGCTGTCAACTGTATTCCTATCCTAGCCAGGCTCTTCAGTGGCATCCTGAAATGGCAGTAAAGCAACAACCCCATGTGCTGTGCTCAGCTCTCCCAATCCACAGCTCAGGCCAGAGCATTTGGCTCAGTGGCTTCGATCAGCTTTCTGACGTTGCTTGGGTCTTGGGTTAGCTATCAGCAAAATACTACTTTTATTCCCAAGGACTCTGAGAACCTTGATTAAGCAGTTTAAGAATTAAAAGTATGACAAGACACTACAATAACAGTATATTCTAGAGGAATGTTGGGGAAAACTCAGGAGCAGAGAGCCCCCACTGTGAATAGGAGGCAACTATCAATGAAGGCAAAATAACTGACCAAAGATCAAGATGGCTACTGCCAACACGCACATAGTTTTCTTACACCTCTATTTTTCTTTAAATACATTCATGAAAAATATATTCTTGAATATACTCTGAGTTTGAAAAATTCCCACATATGTGTTCTTATTAACAATAAAGAAGTGAATAATACATTCATAAGAATACTTCATATTTAATGAATAGATATGTTTTATATAAATTCTTATACCCTTCAATCTCTCCCTCAGTTCTCTCCAACTCCAGCTCCAGCAGCAGCACATGGACAGAGATGATTTAAACTTCTCAAATGTCCTTATGAAGACAGAATTAAATCGGTTTCAAATAGTTGGGAAAAACAAAACAAAACAAGTAAATGTGGCTTCCAGTGAACTGACTTTGGGCAAACTGGTCTTCTTGCCTTAGTAGCAAGTTCTTGCTGTTAACTCAGTTTTGTTTTTTGTTTGTTTTTTGCAATCTGTTAACTCAGTTTTGAATCCAGTCTTGCTAACAGGGTTTTTGTCTTGTTCCTGAGTCCCACAGCTCATGTAATCCTTTTTGTCTAGAGAATGGATGTCCCTGTTGTTCACTGAGTCTAGGCTCTCCCTTCTTGCCAGTGCAGTTCCAGGGAGGAATTCCTACCCCTATCACTATCACTAGAGTCCTGTTGTTCATTCAGGAAATTTTATTGAACACTTATAATGTGCCAGGCACTGTGCTCATACCAGGGATATGGCAATGAATCAGACAAAGCTTAGATTTACTTCCTGAAGCTTATATTTGGTAGAAGAGGATAAACAATAAAAGTGTAGACCAATAAAAGAGAATTTCAGACATTGATGAAGTCTAAAAAGAAAATTAAATGGATTGATTTAGCAGAGAGAGAGAGACAGAAGGAGGCCACTTCAAATAGGGTTATCATGAAGAGATCTTTGACTAGGTGACATTTAAGCCACAATCTAGCCAACAAGTGGTCAAGCCTGGTAAAGATCGGGGCGGGGGTGTTAGCGGTGGGGGGAGCATTTCTGGCAGCAGAAATTGTTAGCATAAAGGTCTTCATACAGGATTGTTCTTGGTGTGTTCTCAGAACAGAAAGAAAATTGTGACTGGAGTCAGTGAGAAAGCAGGGAATGACAGGAGTTGAGGTCAGAGAGTTAAGCAGAGTCTAGAGCATATAAGGGCTTATAGACTGTGGTAAAGGATAGATATTATTTAGATGCATAGAAAGCCATTGGAGGGTTTTAAAATGGGAGTGGTGAGATCAAATTTGTTTGTAAAAGATCACTTTGACTGTAGGTGGGTGGAGAATGAATTATAGAGGGCCAAGAATGGAAGCAGAGAGACCAGTTAGGAAACCACTGCAGATCCTCCAGAGAGATGATGGTGGCTTGATGTGGAGGTACTTGTGAAGATAGGGATGTAGATGGATTTGGGATATGTTTTGGAGGGAAAGGACAGGATTGCTAATGGAGTCAATGTAGGAGATGAGGGAGAAGAGGAAACAGGTCTTGATCTTGATTCTCTGAGTAGATAGGGTATAGCTTCCTGAAATTTGGAAGGACAGGTTTTGTTGGGGTGGAGGAAGTAAGCATTCTCTTTGAAATACTCTTGAACATCCAAATAGTTCTAACTAACCTCCTCTCCCCATGGTGATTACCCACTTTGTTGCACCTCGCAACAGTAACTGACTTCAACTTTCTAGATCCTTTGCTGTGCCCTTTGTGTATATCTGACACTGCATTCCCTTATTCCTCCAAAACGTTTGCTGTTGCCAGTCTGCCAGGCTTGTTTGTAGCCATGACTGTTGGGCACTGTCTTCTCCATGCCCCAGCCATGGAGGTGTGGTTAGATGTGTTTTCCCAGTGCCAGCCCAGTCTCATTTGAGGAGTCTGGGTGCAGGTTCCAGGCTCCTGCCCTTCCCTTTCTTGTGCTGGGCAAATTGCTTTCTCTCTCTAGTTGCTGGCCTCCTTGTTTGTAAAATGAGTTAGATCAGTTCTCAAAGTGGGTCCCTGAACCAGCAGCATCAACATCACCTGGGAATTTATGAGAAATGCCAATTCTCAAGCTCCACCCGTACCCACTGAATCACAACCTCTGGGGGTGGGGATCAGCAATCTTTTAACAAGCCCTGCACCCAAGTCTCAAAATTCATGCCAAATTTTGAGAGCCATTGAACTAGATATTCTTTAAGCTCCCTTCTGGTGCTTACATTCTATGAATCTATTATCCTTTGATCTGATCTATGTGATTTAAGTGATTTTTTTAAAATCCTGTAATCATATCTCAAGGTTATGCAGAGTTCAGACAAGTGAAAGAGCATATTGTGAGACACTGCCTTCCTTATATAATTATTTATGTAGTTTCTCCAAACATTTATTTAAATTCATCAGCCTCCAGCCATATACTTTTAAAGAAACTTTAATAAAAAAATCACTCTGAGATTTATCACAGTGGAGTTGTACATCATTTTAGTGAATGATTGAAAACTGCTGAACAGGTATAATAATGCCTTTGGGATTAAATAATTGTAACTGAATTACATCTTCATAATGACAGCAAGGGGAGACAGCACCACTCACTGTTCTATCACAGTTGATTTTAGAAGGGTTATAAGAGTTGGAGCAAGTCTGAACCATTATTATCACCTACTTTTGGGGATGCTGTACTCATAAACTGTAAACAAAATTGTAATTATTAAGCAGTGGTCATGTACAAATTTCCAACAGATGGAATTGGTTTAACATTTTATAATACGGTTTTCTTAAATTTAATCTGTGTGATGCTAAAATAACCAATTGTTTCCCTCAATTCAGTTTAAGAAACAAACAAAAGCAAATAACACCTAATTCAATTAAAGCCATTTGTAGTCACCATGACAAAATTAACACTTATTTAACTTAATGTCCTCTGCTTCTACTAGTTCCAGAGGCAGTGTGAAACTTAAGAAAATAATTTAAAGATGTAAAGATTCATCACATTCTCAAAGCTCAGGAAACAAAACAAACAAAACATTCTGAAGCTCAGGAGTCCTCAAATTGTCCATGAGAGAATAGAAATTTGATGTGTGTTGTTGTTGTTTTAATAAACATAAGATTCTTTTTAAAAAGAATTTTAAAAGATTGTAAATATCTTATGGGTTAACTTAAAAAAATTCACTAAGTGTCTGTACTTGCTGCATGGGCTAGGGATAAAAAAAAAATAGACAAGGGAAGTGCATTTAAAGATGTGCAAAGAGGTGAGTTCCTAGTAAACAAACATGTTTGAATTTCCCATTTTTAGGCCTCTGTGTTCTTGGTGAGCATAAAAAACAGATCCTGCCTTCCTAAACCATGAATCCAACACCTGGGAAGACAGCTAAAAGGTAGATCTCAGGCGTCCTTATGATTCATTCTTTTTGTCTTTACTGCAGTCACCTCGACCATTTAATTGTACCAATTTCTAAAAGAAATGTAACAAGGTTTTAAGTGTGTGTTCTAGTTGATGCTTAAATGGAAAGAAAATGAAATACTCACAAATGCTTGTATAATATAAGCCAAGGGGTTTTCACAGTTAATTGAAACATCTGAGTAAAATGAAGATTACCTGTGTTTTATGTCTGCCACTGATGAGAAAACGAGAGATTGGTGTGATGTACTCATTGGTTTGTGAATCTAAAGGTGTGCGGAGAGTGTCACAAATCACCTTGATGTCCCGGAGAAGGAGATTTTACCTCTGAAGCTCTGATTAATAAAAAAAGATATTTAGCTAGATAGCTCTTGGTCGCCTATGCATCTGTGTGTTCTGACACGTAGCAGCCCCTTCATTTCAGGGCTGGAATAACTTACACTCATGAAATCAGCTCAGGATTCATTGTCTTCAGATTAGTATATGTAAAACATCTCAGTTGGAGGCAGTAAAGAGTCAAAACAAATCACACTACACCTGGTTTGAAGATCTGTTCTCATTTGTAAAGGTAATATGAATTTGATATCAGAATACCAGATCATTTTTCCCTGAGCACAAAATTTGTTTATGACCTATCCAGAAAAGAAGTGGCAAAGGTACAGAGTTAGAGGTATTCATCTCCTGCTATGTGTGCATCTGAGGTCAGCCTGGTTCCTGCCAAACTCCCCGGCTTTTTCTCTTATCTGAAAGTGGGGGTGAATGGGGAGGGGGTGGTCAGGGTGATGGGCAGCAGGAACCCTGAAACAAAAAGCCCAACTGGACCCTTCATATCTACTTTCACTAGAGCACACTGTGCTGAAGAACAGACTAAATTAGAATTCAAAGCAGGGGCAACCTGGGTGGCTCAGTCGGTTAAGCTTCTGACTCTTAATCTCAGTTCGGGTCTTGATCTCAGGGTTGTGAGTTCAAGCCCAGCATGGAGCCTGCTTAAAAAAAAAAAATTAGAATTCAGAGGAACACATAAACAGGTTGAACCTCAATGTCCCATGTCAGACACAACATTCTGCCTTGTCTTCAGTAAGGAAAACTAAAAGAGGAGCTCCTCCATGTTGGAAGGACCATATAAATAAGACAATTCCACTGCCCAGGGTCCAGAGTGATTTTTTTTTTTTTAAGATTTTATTTATTTCTTTGACAGAGAGAGACACAGCGAGAGAGGGAACACAAGCAGGGGGAGTGGGAGAGGGAGAAGCAGGCTTCCCGCTGAGCAGGGAGCCCGATGCGAGGCTTGATCCCAGGACCCTGGGATCATGACCTGAGCCAAAGGCAGACGCTTAACGACTGAACCACCCAGGTGCCCCCAGAGTGATTTTTGACCTGTTCAAGATTTCAGTTTGTTGAGGGCAGAGCCAGCCTCCCAGTCCAATAACCTTTCTAGTACAACCCCTTTCCCAAAGAATATTTCTCCGAAAACTTAGTTCTGTAAGCGGTTAGCAAAACAGGTATTCCAAAAACAGGGTGTGGTCGTCAAATTCATTTAGGCAGCAGATGGTTAAATCCATTCCGTCATTAAACAGTTTCAAACAAGTTTCTTGGGGGCAGGTTCCTGAGTCTGTTTGCCCTTGTTGATTATGAAGGGGGGCGTGTGACTTGCTGATGTAGAATGCAGCTTTCCCAGGCGTGCTCGTTGACAGAATCATTTTCTGTTGTGTAGAGCGGGGAGGCTTTGGGGAGTCTAGTGATTCACAGGGCATTCTTTGGTTGGATTCGATCTGTACCAAGGTGGTCCTGTAGTGACTGCTCATTTGCTTGGAGACTTGGGAGAAGACCAGTTGGTTCATAGTGTGAATGGGCACCTATGGGCAAGTCAGGCACTCAGAACAGCAGGATGCTCATCTGCCAAATGAGGCAGGTGGTCTACAGCAGTGGCTTTCAGTGAGAAAAGGGAGTATTATTGCAACTACCGGTGGCTGGACCAGTGTCTTCTGGAGGCAGGGAGGGGTCTCCTGTGGTAGACAAAACTTTCCACACCCACACGCCCCCAAGTGGAAAACTCCCTGCTTTACTATTGTTGACCTAATAACCTTGTACATGTGTGTATTATTTGACTGGGCAATTCTTCCTACAGGAAAGTTTCTTTCTGACAAACTTACATTTTTGGAAAAAATATATATATACCTGTACATATGCACATATATATTTTATACACACACATACATACACACACACTCGGTGATATTCACTGAAGCAGTGTTGGTAATAACAAGAGATCGGAAGCAAGTAAATATCCACCAAAGGAATATGTGTAGCCATTATATAAACCCAACTCTAGATGTATGATTAAATGAAAAAGTAAAACATAGACACAGGACATTGGGATTAAAGTGCGTGACACATACCATTAATGGAAGATATATACACACATATATGAGCATATACATAAAGCATATGCTTATTTATGTACAGAATATCTTTGGAAGGATACTCAAGAAGTATAACAGTGGTTGCACCTAGTGTCTCAGGGATGGGGCTGTCAAAAAAAGTACTTCACACTCTGTACCCTATTATACTGTTGAGTTTTACACCATATGCAAGATAGCTGCTCCCAGTTGCTCCCCCCACCCACAATACATGTATGCCAGTCATCATATCAAGAGATGGAGTTTATTTCCCTTTGAATCTGGGCTGGCCTTGGGAAATGCTTTGGTGGACATGTCCTTCTGGTAGGTCCACCCTTAGCCTTTAGGAAGACTAAGAGCTTCTGTTTCCTCCCCATGAGAAGCCAACTACCATGTAAGATGTCCAGTCACTCTGAGAATACCATGTTGTATTCGGCCATCCCCGTGGAGGCACCTGGTAGGTGAGTGAGAAGCCGTCTGAGACGTTGTGGCCCCAGCAGACACCACGTGCTGTTGGAGAGCCGCCCTGCTGAGCCTGTCCCAGATGGTAGAATTGTGTTTTTGTTTCAAACCACTAAGTATTGGGCTGGTTTATTAAGCAGAAAGAGATTTTAAAAATTATTGCCTGTTAAATGTAAATATGTAAAATAATTTCAAAGGGTTTTTCCATATAAATTTGTATAAATGAAGGATTTGAGAGTTTTTGAATTAGGAGGATAAGAAAGACAACCACAGATGACTGAAGTGGGGATCAGAGCATATCACCCAGGAGGAAAAAGAGTAAAACTAATGAGGAAAGAGGCAAATTTTGCTGACTTCACAAGACACCCTGGGGTTTAATTTCTATCAGGGCAACACAACCCATCCTGTGGTTGTGTGTCTCTCTTTCTCTCTTTCATACACACACACACACACACACACATGCGCGCGTGCATGCACGCCACTTAATTATTCTTCTAATTGGGGGGAGAGGAGGGAATATTAAACAGGTTAATTGCTACCATCATCAACCAGAGTCCAAGACTGTAAATTGAGAGTGTTTTCCTCCAAGTTATACCATGGATGCCCCTTGAGACCTGATAATATGAAAAGGAAACAAGACAAAGGAAACTAAGTAGTATAACCTCAGTATTTCAAAATAATAGACAGGTGGAAGGAGAAATTAGTTTGGTTTTAATGAAAAAAATGAATTCTCAAATATTTTAAAGGGCTTCAGTTATTACTTTTAAGTACAGTACATTTTACAAAGCTATAAATGGGTATCTAATAAGTTAAATGAGGTAAGTTAATGAAAGAATTAAGACTCACAAGAGGCCTACATTATATAATTATGTATCATAAAACAGAAAGTCCTTTAACATGTTAGAATTAATTGGATGACCCAGAAATTGAAGGTACATTGAAGTTTTAGTTTGAAAAAGCAACTAATTTCAGATGAATGCTTTGTACATAGGTATTCAACAAATGCTTGGTAAAGTAAAATGAACCAACTAGGAATGTCCTCCAGCAATTGTCACTCCCTCTGGACAGAGGACTACATCCAGTTCCCACTGCGTTAGCAGTGACTGCACCCTCCCCCACCCCAAATTGTATCCAGAGGCATCTGAGAGTGTGAGGGTAACCTTGAACATGGTCCCTTTTATTTTTTTAAGGCAAATCATTTAAAACAAATCAGCAATATAACTATGCATAGTAACAAATTACTTGCTGAATAGTGCAGTTAAGAACAGCTAATTTAAGACATTTCCCGTGGAAAATTCCAATTGAAGTTTGAATAGGTTAACTGGGAAGGATTAATACAGAAAAGAGTAGAAACAAGCAGAATAACAGATCATTGTCCACGTTCAGCCTGAAGACCTTGAAGTGATGTGGGAGGGAGCATGTAATGAGGGAGGGATGAGCATCCCAGAGTGTAGGTGTGGAACCAAAGTAGGTACCATCTCCCCCTCAGATTGTTCTGGGACAGGCCCTAGCACCTGCTCTGGGTAATGAGCCCAGCTCTGAAGAGCAAGTCAGAACACTGGGAGGAAGGAGATTGTCATCCTCAGCTATAATATTAACTGGAATCTATCCAAAACATTACCTCGGGTAAGATCTGCTTCCTTAGTTCTTTTCATCAGTGGGGACTCAAGTGAATTTCTAAGACCATAACATATCTTAGAATCAAGATCAATACTGAATTAGCAGACATGGCTAAGGATAACTGGGGGGAAATAATTAACAAAATTAAGGAGGATTTGCACCACTGGGAACCATAAAAGTTATTTTATGGGTCCATGTAAATGTAATAAAATCTCTGTCTGTGCCACAATTTAATTTCACATCAAAAAGGTCCCCACAGATAGTCTGTAAGATTATTTTACTAAAATTGAATATGTCTATGCCTTCCTAGTCTAAGCAAAAAAAAAAAAAAAAAGACTTACTCTGCCCAGGAAGTTATGTTTCACACAGAGGACAGGACTAAGGCCCGTCTGATCTCAAGCATTGTCTAATGTCAGCAACTCATAGGAGGTAACATAATTAATTTTTATTAATAATAGCACTTCACAATTGGCAGAGACGGAACATAATATATCAAAAGGATGTTTCCAAGAATAGCGCATACTTTTTCCAAATTAAAAAAGTCAAATATTAACAATAGTGGAATACAAAAAAGATAATGTCATCATACAGACATTCTTCATATTGTTGCTATATATTTTTAACAGCTCATTGGCACATAATTCACGTACTCTACAATTCACCCATTTAAAGCATATAATTCAATGGTTTGTGGTATATTCAGAGTTGTGCAATCATCCCCACAATCAATCTTAGAACATTTTCATCACCCCAAAAAGAAACCCTTAGCAGTCACTCCCCATTCTCCCCCTCCCATTAGCAGTCACTCCCCATTCTCCCCCTCCCATTAGCAGTCACTCCCCATTCTCCCCCTCCCCCAGCCCTAGGCAACCACTAATCTATTTCTGTCTCTAGATTTGCCGAGTCCGAACATTTCATGTAAATGGAATTATACAATATGTAGTCTTTCGTGACTGACTTCTTGCACTTAGCATAATGTTTTTAAGTTTCATCCATGTTGTAGGATCTATCAGTACTTCATTCCTTTTTATTGTCAAATAATATTCCATTCTATGGATATATTACATTTTATTTATCCAACTATCAGTTTGGTGGACATTTGAGTTGTTTCCACTTGTTGGTTTCTATGAGTAATGCTGCTGTGAACATTGATGTACAAGCTTTTGTGTGGACAAGTTTTTGTGCTTTTTCATTTGTCTTGAGTATATACCTAGTAGTATAGGTGTATACAACCTAGGTCATACGGCAGATTTACAGTTAAGATTGTGAGGAGCTGTCAAACTGTTTTACAAAGTGAGTGTACCAGTTTACATTTATATTTACATTACATGTAAGGGTTCCGATTTTTCCACATTCTCACTAACAGTTGTTTCTGTCTCTCTTTTTGATTATAGTCATCCTGGTGGATGTGAAGTGTTATTTCAGTTTGGTTTTGATTTGCATTTCCTTAATGACTAATAATGGTAAGCATCTTTTCATGTGCTCATTAGCCATTTGTATATCTTCTTTGGAGAAATGCCTACTTCAGATCCTTTGCCCATTTTTAAATTGGTTTGTCTTTGTATTATTGAATTGTAAGAGTTATTTATATATTCTGGATACAAATCCCTTATCAGATATTATTTGCAAATATTTCTCACCTTCTGTGGGTTGTTTTTTTCACTTTCGTGGTGTTGCTTGAAGTACAAAAGTTTTCAGTTTTGATGAAGTCCAATTTATCTATTTTTTCTTTTTTTTTTAAAGATTTTATTTATTTATTTGAGAGAGAGAGAATGAGAGACAGAGAGCACGAGAGGGAAGAGGGCAGAGGGAGAAGCAGACTCCCTGCTGAGCAGGGAGCCCGATGTGGGACTCGATCCCAGGACTCCAGGATCATGACCTGAGCCGAAGGCAGTCGCTTAACCAACTGAGCCACCCAGGCGCCCTATTTTTTCTTTTTTTTTAAGATTTTATTTATTTGTCAGAAAGAGAGAGAGAGACAGAGCACAAGCATGGGGAGCGGCAGGCAGAGGAGAAGCAGGCTCCCCACTGAGCAAGGAGCCTGACACGGGACTCGATCCCAGGACCCCAAGATCCTGACCTGCGCCAAAGGCAGACGCTTAACCGACTAAGCCACCTAGGAGTCCCGTATTTATTTTTTCTTTTGTCACTTATACTTTTGATGCCCCATCTAAGAAGGCTTTGCCTAACTCAAGGTCACAAAGATTCACTCCTGGGTTTTCTTCTAAGAGTTTTATAGTTCGAGCTCTTACATTTAGATTATAATCCATTTTGAGTTAATTTTGTGTATAAGGGAGGGAAAGGGTTCACCCTGATTCTCTTGCATGTGTATATCCTATAACTATGTTTTTTTTTTTTAAAGATTTTATTTATTTATTTGAGAGAGAGAATGAGACAGAGACAGAGAGCATGAGAGGGGGGAGGATCAGAGGGAGAAGCGGACTCCCCGCTGAGCAGGGAGCCCGATGCGGGACTCGATCCCAGGACTCCAGGATCATGACCTGAGCCGAAGGCAGTCACTTAACCAACTGAGCCACCCCGGCGCCCCCTATAACTATGTTTTAAATGATGTTATTACTCATTTTCTTCGTGTGTTCTGAGAAATACATGTTGTTAATACAAAAAGGAGAAAGATAGCTTTTGGTTCCCCCTCTCTTTTTTTTTTTTGGTTCCCCCTCTCTTAATTTACTCTTAGATCATGCTCACATCCAGTCTGAGGAAATAAATTCTTACCCAGTCAGTGCCCAAATGTATTGGCCCACCTGTACACCTGAGAGGTGACTATTCAACAGACACTGAAGTGATGGGAGTCATTGCATCATACCCAAAAATGAATCTGGAAAGAAAATGGTCATTTTCTTCTTATGAATTAAAAAATGTTATAAAAAGAGATAATACTCAAAATGGGCAAGGGTTCAGTAAAAAAAGGATTTCTCCTAGACTGCCCTTAGAAGTGCAAATTAGTACAATGCTTCCTCGAGAGTAGTTTGTCCATATTTATCAAAAGCTTCAAAAATGTTCATGCCATTTGATCTAATCATCCCTCTACTTAGTAGTACTCCATAGAAATAAACAGTTTGCTCATGTGGGTATATTTACAAAGATATCTATCACAGTATTTTTGGAATTGAATTCTTTTCCTACCTCTGAAATTTCTTGATTTCACAAAAAATTTTGAGCATGAGCTCCCAATATATGTATATCTATTATATACATTAATAAATTTATATCTTATAAAGCATACACATATTAAAGGATAAGGTAAAAAGGAAAAAATACTTTAAAACAAATGTATATTTATTTTATTAATAATGCTGAAAACCATTTTGATTTCAATAAAATTATTATTAATTACATTTTAGTGAAAACAGTGTCGCTGAATATCAAATCTAATAAGATAATTGTTTTCTCTTAACAAAGACCTTTTTTTAATTGTAGAAGTGTCAGCTTTACCATTTTGGGTTCTTCACATGTACTTGAGTGATTAGCGTTATCTTAAATTTGAGGTCTATTCACAAATTTTAAAAACTGTCTATTTTGAGGGTGAGTTAAAACTAAATAATGTAATCATAAATCTATTTAATAGGATTACACAAAAGTATAACGCATGGCAATACACTGGAAATCGACTAACCAGGAAGTTGATGGAATTCCTCAGCTCTGTGTAACTCCCAGCTCCCTTCTTCCTTAAGGACTCTGTCCACATTTTCTTTGTTTGCTGTCGTCAGCTGAAATATCTGTCAATCCATATTAAATACAGGTATAAATCTATACTTAATCTCTAACATTTTCCCCTGTATCCTGGAGGATTCTTATATCCCTCCTAGAGAGAATGCCCCATTTTTTAAAAAGATTTGATTGATTGATTGATTTTAGAGAGAGACAGCATGTGAGAGATGGGGGAAGAGCAGAAGAGGAGAGAGATGGAGGGAAATCTCAAGCAGACTCCACACAGAGCCCCACGTCGGACCCTGAGATCATGACCTGAGCCAAAACGAAGAATCAGATGTTTAACCAACTGAGCCACCCAGGTGCGCCCTGAAAGAATGCTCCATTTTGGAAATAATTGTCATAAAGCTAAATGTTTAAAACTTGGGTTCTGAAGTCAGACCATGTTCCATATCCTGAATCTCACACTGAATGAGTCACAGTTTTTCATCTGTGAAGTGAGGATAACAGTATTATGTCCTTCATGGGGTTATTGTAAGGATTGAATAAGATAATGTTTATGGAATGCTTAGCATTTTAAGTGCTTGGTTAATGTTAGTAATATTATTACTTCAATTTAAAAAAAAAAAGATTTTAGAGAGAGAGATCACGTACACGGGAGGAGTGGGGGGAGGGGCAGAGGAGGGAAAGGGAGGGAGAGAGAATCTCAAGCAGACTCCCCGCTGAGCGCAGAGCCCCACACAGGGCTCGATGTCATGACCCTGAGATCATGACCTGAGCTGCAATCAAGAGTTAGATGCTTAACTGACTGAGCCACCCAGGCATCCCCCTACTACTTCAATTTTTCTTTCTTTCTTTCTTTCTTTTTTAGATTTTATTTATTTATTTGACAGAGACACAGTGAGAGAGGGAACACAAGCAGGGGGAGTGGGAGAGGGAGAAGCAGGCTTCCAGCCAAGCAGGGAGCCCAATGTGGGGCTCGATCGCAGGACTCCGGGATCATGACCTGAGCCAAAGGCAGACACTTAACGACTGAGCCACCCAGGTGCCCCCTACTTCAATTTTTCTGCAAGGATTATTTATTATTTTGATATTCAGGAAAGAAAAACAAAACCCTTAAAAAAATTAAAGCTTGACTCTAAATTCCGTAAAGCTGAAGGCTATGGCCTGTGTTGGTTTTTTTCTCTACACCCACCTGCCTAGCTCAATGCCTGGCCCACGGTCCTGTTGGGAGACTGAGCTTTAACCAACTAAGCAATAGATGCACCTCTACAGTTATGTTTAAAATTTATTTGTTGGATAGCTATGGGATGCCTGGGTGGCTTAGTTGGTTAAGCTTCTGCCTTCGGCTCAGGTCACGATCCCAGGGTCCTGGGATCGAGCCCCGCATCGGACTCCCTGCTCCACAGGAAGCCCGCTTCTCCCTCTCCCACTCCCCCTGCTTGTGTTCCCTCTCTCGCTGTGTCTCTCTCTCTGTCAAATAAATAAATAAAATCTTTAAAAAAATTTATTTGTTGGATGGCTAAATCAAGTGATTGCTAAAGATAGAGACTGCATACCTGCAGTAATAAAGAGTTCTTCCACTATGTATACTGGTGATTATAGGAGGCAGCATAGAGTGTGGTTCTGAGTAAAAGCACAAAATGTATTATTTACTCACAGTGATACTGAATTCCATTGCACAATCCAGGACGTCTTTAAGTGGTTTGCCTTTACTGTATACATTCCTGTAGCATTCTCTCCCACCTAAAATTCCCAAACCATCCAGACTTTTGTCCTGGGAGTCCACCATCTGAAAGTCACTCAAGGAATTTGTTCTGAATATGTAGCTGCATGAGGATGGGAAGTCTTAATTACTAATTTATTTTAAAATCAAAGCAGAATTATAAATAAAATGTAAATTATGCCTTGAAGCATATTTATCCTTCTTTTATATTTCCAAGTCCAGTCATATCTTCAACCCCTGCATGTACAAGTGTTTTGCATAAAAAAGTTCTGTCCCTTGACCACAACCCAACCTGTCAGATGTCATACAAATCCATCCTATTGATCAAAGGGAATCTTTCTATGTGGTTCTTTGCACAAAGAACTCTCAGGACTAGAAAAAAATAGCTTGGCCTGCATGTCCTGCTGCTCAGAGGCTATAAGTTTTTTTTTTCAATTTATGAAGCACTGAATATTTCATCAAATAATGATTTCTTTAAAAGTATATCTAGCATATTTGATTCTGAGCTAGCCATAATTTGTACTTTCCCGAACTTGGGGTTGTGAGCCAGTCATCCATAACATCAAATGCTTATTTGAGGTCCCCAGCACAATTTTAGTTGAATTAAAAGCTGTAATTTTTAATTTGAAAATAAAGACAATTTTATGCAATTTATTTTAAATTAAATGTTGTGGAGTTTAAAATATTTTCTGGAGGAATTATTGTACCCAGTAGTGTTCCAATTTATGAGGCTGCAGGTCCTAGAAGCTAGTTCTCCATTCAGCAGAACTTTCCTTGAAACTCACAGTTTAGATTTCAGAGGGCTGCTGTGGACCTGGGGTATATATCAGATGAATAGAGAAGAAAGGCCACATGAGGAAGTGACGTAGAGGCACCCTTGGGTAAGGGGCAGCTCCCACTCTTCTCTCACCAAACTTCTGCCTTGCCAGTGTGCAGTATGGGTCCACAGGCTTCTGAAACCTTATGGAATGATGAGGTAATAGGACCACCTCTCAGGCTGGGAGAGTGGGCAGAAGTTCAGACAGGCTTCCTTTTACTCTTCTCCTTGCTTTTATCTGCTCCTGTGGTATATACCTGAGTGATAGTACTCCTGGCAACCTGGGAGAACCTAGGTATTCCTTGCTCTCTTAGAAGCTCCTTTTTTTTACATAATATTCTGCAGTCGTCATCAAGTTTAAGATTGTGGCCTTTATAAATCCAGTCTGTCTCAGCCAGTCTGGAAAATGAAAGTGGGACCAGGAATTGAACTTGCTTACTTAAACCTACTCCTTATGATCTAGTTTGGTCCAGTGGAAGAAAGAAGCTTGAAGGGTGAATCAGAAGTAGGATTCCACTTCTAGCTTTGTTACCTATTAGCTGTGACCTTGGGCAAATCAGTTTAACTTCTCTGTGACTCAGTTTCTTCATTTTCAAACAGGAGTAAAGAAACCTGCTATAACTCAGTTTGCTTTGATAATCAAGTAAGATTATGTATATGAAAATTCCAACCCCCAAATTTTTAAAAACAATAAAAAATACAGGTTTAAAAATACTATCCATGTTGACAGATGAATGGATAAAGATGTGATATACATATATATGTGTGTGTGTGTGTGTGTGTGTGTGTGTGTATGTATGTATACATACATACAATGGAATATTACTCAGACATCAAAAAATGAAATCTTGCTATTTGCAATGATGTGGATGGAACTAGAATATATTATGCTAAATAAGTCAATTGGAGAAAGACAATTATATGATTTCACTCATATGTGGAATTGAAGAAACAAAACAGAGGATCACAGAGGAAGGGAGGGAAAAATAAGACAAAATCAGAGACAGAGACAAACCATAAGAGACTCTTAATCATAGGAAACAAACAGGGTTGCTGGAGGGGTGGGAGTGAGGGGATGAGGTACCTGGATGATGGACATGAAGGGGGACACGTGATCTAATGAGCACTAGGTGTTTTATAAGACTGATGAATCACTGACCTCTACCTCTGAAACTAATAATACACTCAATGTTATTTAAATGAATTTAAATTTTAAAAAATTGAAAAAATATTATCCATGTATATATATAATGTTTTACAAGGTTCTAAAATAAAATAGAAGATAAAATAATACAAACTAGAAATTACTAGAAAATACGAGGCATCATTTTTATTCTATCAAATTTTATAGGGGAGGAAAACCTGTATAATAACAAGGCCTGTTTGTTATTCAGGCCCTCAGGGAAAAAACACACAAGATCCATTAACAGGCATTGATCTGAGGTAAAGGCCTAAGAAAACCTGTGTTTTAAACAAATAAGCAAAAGGCCCAATCGTGATAATGAGGTTTCTTGCCTGACCTGAGTTGAGGTAACTTGAGCCTTGGATTTATCTGGGCTTGAGGACGACAGCTCTGCCACTTACTGTGGTAGCTCGAATGCCATGAGCAGGTCATAAAAGCCTAGAACAATCTGGTGCCTGCTCATATCTACAGTACCATGTAAAGCATTTAATACTTGTCACTCAAGCCCAATGTCTGGGATCTGCGTTTTGAAATCATCGCTGTGCCAGCACTGGAGCAACCTCTCCTTAACTGTGTTTGACCTCTGGAACCAAGGACTTTTCCATTTCTGACCATTCATGGGTTTTCTAAGAGCAGGGCTGGTCATGGCCTCTTTCAAACAAAAACCCTGCAATATTCCCAGATTGGCTAGATATCCACTTATAGCAAAGAACTTTAACCATATCCAGAATGGGGGTTCAGACTTATAGCTCCATGTCTGATATCCTGAGGGATTGCTCAGTATAAGCCAGGTAGCAGGGAGGGAAAAAGTGCTGCTGAGAGGGCATCTGCCTTAGTAGACCTGGGTTCAAGAATTAGAGTGCCATTGGGCGCCTGGCTGGCTCAGTTGGTTAAGTGACTGCCTTCGGTTCAGGTCGTGATCCCAGGGTCCTGGGATCGAGTCCCACATCGGGCTCCCCCTGCTCTGCGGGGAGCCTGCTTCTCCCTCTGCCTCTGCCTGCCACTCCCCCTGCTCGTGCGCTCTCTCTCTCTCTGTCAAATAAGTAAATAAAATCTTTAAAAAAAAAAAAAAAAGAGTTAGAGTGCCCTTTACCTAAAACCCTCGTATTGGATGGAGAGATAGCATGGCTGTGGAGGTCCATATAGAATAATTCTATTGCCCATTTTCTATCTAGTTAAGTAACAATTCCCCTTTTCCCCAGCATTAACAGTTATTTAACCAGATTGACCTCTGGTTTTCATGTAGAGGTCAGTTTAGGATCTCAAAGGTGAGGTGCACCTTATTCCTCAAGGTCCCATGAAAAAAATCAAAGATGTATAAACAGGAAAACCCAGAAGGCTCCACCCCAAAATTGCTAGAACTCATACAGGAGTTCAGCAAAGTGGCAGGATATAAAATCAATGCACAGAAATCAGTTGCATTTCCCTACACCAACAATGAGACAGAAGAAAGAGAAATTAAGGAGTCATTCCCATTTACAATTGCACCCGAAACCATAAGATACCTAGGAATAAATCTAACCAAAGAGGCAAAGGATCTGTACTCAGAAAGCTATAGAACACTCATGAAAGAAATTGAGGAAGACACAAAGAAATAGAAAAACGTTACATGCTCATGGATTGGAAGAACAAATATTGTGAAAATGTCTATGCTATGTAGAGCAATCTACACATTCAATGCAATCCCCATCAAAATACCATCAACTTTTTTCACAGAACTGGAACAAATAATCCTAAAATTTGTATGGAACCAGAAAAGACCCTGAATAGCCAAAGGAATGTTGAACAAGAAAACCAAAGCTGGGATGCCTGGGTGGCTCAGTTGGTTAAGCGGCTGCCTTCGGCCCGGGTCACGATCCCAGGGTCCTGGGATTGAGTCCCACATCAGGCTCCTTGCTCAGCGGGGAGCCTGCTTCTCCCTCTCTCTCCCTCTGCTTGTGCTCTCTCTGTCAAATAAATAAAAAAAAAAAAGAAAAAAGAAAAAGAAAACCAAAGCTGGTGGCATCACAATTCTGGCCTTCAAGCTCTATTACAAAGCTGTCATCATCAAGACAGTATGGTACTGGCACAAAAACACACACATAGATCAATGGAACAGAATAGAGAGCCCAGAAATGGACTCTCAACTCTATGGTCAACTAATCTTTGACAAAGCAGGAAAGAATGAATGTCCAATGGAAAAAAAACAGTCTCTTCAACAGATGGTGTTGGAAAAATTGGACAGCCACATGCAGAAGAATGAAACTGGACCATTTCCTTACACCACACACAAAAATAAACTCAAAATGGATGAAAGACCTAAATGTGAGACAGGAATCCATCCAAGTCCTAGAGGAGAACACAAGAAGCAACCTCTTCAACCTTCACCGCAACAACTTCTTGCTAGACACTCTGCAAAGGCAAGGGAAACAAAGGCAAAAATGAACTATTGGGACTTCATCAAGATAAAAGGAAGGAAACAGTCAACAAAACCACAGGACAACCAACAGAATGGGAGATATTTGCACATGACGTATCAGATAAAGGGCTAGTATCCAAAATCTATAAAGAACTTATCAAACTCAACACCCAAAGAACAAATGATCCAATCAAGAAATGGGCAGAAGACATGAACAGACATTTCTGCCAAGAAGACATCCAATTGGCCAACAGACACATGAAAAAGTGCTCAAGATCACTTGACATCAGGGAAATACAAATCAAAACCTCAATGAGATACTACCTCACACCAGTCAGAATGGCTAAAATTAACAAATCAGGAAACGACGAGGATGGCGGAGAAAGGGGAACCCTCCTACACTGTTAGTGGGAATGCAAGATGGTGTAGCCACTCTGGAAAACAGTATGGAGGTTCCTCAAAAAGTTGAAAATAGAGCTACCCTATGACCCACCAATTGCACTACTGGGTATCTACCTGAAAGATACAAACATAGTGACCTGAAGGGGCACCTGCACCCCAGTGTTTATAGCAGCAATGTCCACAATAGCCAAATTATGGAAAGAGCCCAGATGTCCATCAACAGATGAATGGATAAAGAAAATGTGGTATATATATACAGTGGAATATTACACAGTCATCAAAAATGAAATCTTGACATTTGCAATGACGTGGATGGAACTAGAGGGTATTATGCTAAGTGAAATAAATCAATCAGAGAAAGACAATTGTCATATGATCTCACTAATATGCAGAATTTAAGAAACAAGGCAGAGGATCATGGGGGAAGAGATGAAAAATGAAACAAGATGAAACCAGAGGGGGAGACAAACCATAAGACTCTTAAATCTCAGGAAACAAACAGCGTTGCTGCAGGGGAGGGGGATGGGGGGATGGGGGGATGGGGTGGCTGGGTGGTGGACATTGGGGAGGGTAAGTGTTGTGGTGAGTGCTGGGTGTTGTGTAAGACTGATGAATCACAGACCTGTACCCCTGAAACAAATAATACATTATATGTTAATTTAAAAAATTAAAAAATGCTCAAGAAAAAAAAAAAAGATGTATAAACAGCCTGTAATAGCTTCTTTGGCTAGAAATCCTCTCCTTTCTTTCCCAGTGGTTCTAAAAATCATTGGAAGTGGAGTAAAAGCTTAATTATCAAGAAGGAAAAGGGGGGGAAGGGAGGGAGGAGAAGAAGAAGAGGAGTGGGAAGGGGGGCAGGGAAAAGGGGGAGGGGAGGAGAGATGAGGCAGAGGAGGAGGAGGGGGGGAAGAGGAGGATAAGGAGAAGCTTACTTGTGTTTGACCTATGCCCTGTGGGTCTGTTTTCTTGGTGTAGATGCCCACTTGTAAAAAGTACCCGCTTTAGCTCCACCTCTGCTATATTGACATGTTTGTAATTTAAAGGTCCTCTTGGGATCTATTGCTAGAAAGAGAATAGCCAAGTTAAAGAATGGGTGCATTTTTAGGCTTCTGCTACATATTGCCAGATTGCTTCAGGTAAGTTTATGCCATTTTATATACACATCAAAGGTGAATGGGGGGGGTGTGTCTCATTTTCCAGTGCTTTCTGAAAGCTTAGCCAGTTTATTAGGTGGAAAAGGGCCTCTATTTGTTGCTGGAATTTCATTTTTTTAATTACAAACTATTCAATAATTTCAACAAGATTTTAATAGAGCTTTTCTATTCTGTTCTCTGTTCCATTAAAAAGCACTTTGGAGGTTAATAAGGAAATGTCTGACCTACTCCTTGCCCTCATATATTAGAGGAGCTAAAGGAGCTAAATAATATGCTCAACATTCTTGAGACAGGAGACAATAGGAGACCTGCAAAAATGTGTGAATCTGGGAGGACAAGGATAGGTCCATGGTCCATGTAAACACTTGTAGGCAGGGAAGACTTCATGAAGAAGGTGTGATTGGTATTGGGTCCACAAGGTGGGTAGGATTTGAGTAGGTGGAAGAGATGTGACAGGACATTGCAGGTGGGAGTTCAGACAGGAACAGAGAGCAAAATCTTGAATTCGAAATGAGCAAGCCATGTGTGTTGGTTCAGGTTCTCTGAGAAGCAGACAGCAAATGGAATGCAAGGATTTGATTAGAGGAAATGCCTATGACAGAACACAGGAAGAAGCTGGAGGAGGCTGGGAGAGCTATCAGACTGTGATGCATGTCAGTGAAGGAGAGAGGAAAAGAATGTTGAGTGAAAGCATCCAGGACGTTCTTGCAGTGTGATATACATTTGGGAAACATTGTCAGGGAGTCCTTGAGCCAAAGTTGGCCATCAGAGGAGTTCATGTCTCCCAGAACAGGCTGCCTTAGTATCTCTACTGCATCCAGTCAGTGTCTGGGAGCAGCCTGTAAAAAGCTGGAAAGTGAAATCTTAGTACAAATATGATGATGGACTTCACAGCATAGCAGTTGGGATTGTTGGTCAATTAACTAACTCCCTGGCATTGGAGGTCTACGAGGTACATTCTCATGGCTGCCATAACACAACAGGGAGAGAATGAGAAGACTGGCCTCACTGGGCAGGGTACATTTATCCAGAGGTAGGAGAGGTTTCCTACTTTCACCTTCAGAGAAATATCTTGATTTCTATGCCTGGACAGAGAACATGGTGGTAATGGAAGCTTTCCTAATGCAGCCTCACCTCTTATACACCTTAGGGGCTAGGGTGTGGACCGTGAGGTCAACGAAGGTTGTGTTGGATATGGTGGATGGGCCCTTCACATCCATTCCTACTTCCAGTGTGTTCTCCTATGTAGCAGAGTCTGGAAAGCTAAACACTACATTTTCTAGATTCCATTGTAGCTTTCATTCTGGATGCAAATTAAGTTCTGCCCATTATTTGTACCTTTGGGACATATGGAAGACAGAAGTTAGGCAGAGCATCCTGCTGTTTTCAAATGTGGTTTTTTTTGCTGGCAATTGAGATCATGGAGACTCTACTTTTTTATGTAGGAGCATTTCAGTGTTCATTCTCCAATTTCAAGAGTTGGATAAGCTTTAAGAATCATGGGGGTGGCAGCTTCCTGATCTCTAAACCACAGCTACAGTGGTGTGTTCTGGATAATTCCACTCGTGCCTTCCTGACTCTCCAGTTCCTAGCACTGGCAGAGGAAGCACTCCCTAGAGGGCTAGTTCAGCAATGCTGTTTTGGGAATCATTTCTAAAGATCAGACTGATACTGCTTTTCCTTTGCAATGATTTTTGTTTGGTTTTGTAATAGATTTTTTTTTTTCTGCACCATACAACATTATGAAATATTATTGGCTATATTACCTATGCTGTACTTTTCATCTTCATGACTTACTGATTTTATAACTGGAAGTTTTTACTTCTTAATCCCCTTCACCTATTTCACCCATCCCCCAGCCCCCGTCCTCTGGCAACCACCAGTTTGTTCTCTGTATTTAAGAGTCTGTTTTTTTTTAAATTTCTTTGTTCATTGTTTTATGTTTTTAGATTCCACGTGTAAGTGAAATCATATGCTATTTGTCTTCCTCTGTCTGACTTAATTCACTTAGCATAATACCCTCTAGGTCCATCCATGTTGTCATAAATGGCAAGATCTCATTCTTTTTTATGGCTGAGTAATATTCCATTGTGTGTGTGCGTGCGTGTGTGTGTGTGTGTGTGTGTACCACACCTTCTTTATTCATTCATCTATGAATGGACACCTGGTTGCTTCCACAGTAAATAATGCTGCAGTAAACATAGGTGTGCACGTATCTTTTCAAATTATGTTTTCATATTCTTTGGGTAAATACCCAGTAGTGGAATTACTGGATCATATGTATTTCTATTTTTCACTTTTTGAGGAATCTCCATATTGTTTTTTGCCTCTGTATTTTTTTACAGCAGTTTAAGGTTCACAGCAAAACTGAATGAAAAATACAGATAGTTCCACATATCCTCTGCCTCCCCCTAACCTCCCCTACTATCAATATTCTAACACCAGTGTGGTACATTTGTTACAATCAATAACCCTATGTTGACACTTCATTTTCACTCAGAGCCTATAGTTTACATTAGGGTTCATTCTTGGTGTTGTACATTCTATGGCCTTTGACAATTATGTGACATTTTCTGCGATTATATCATCTTACAGAGTCGTTTCACTGCCCTAAAAATCCTTTGTGCTTCCCTTATTCATGCTTCCCTACCTGTAACCCCTTGCCAAGCACTGATTTTTTTTTTAACTGTCTCCATAGTTTTGCCTTTTTCAGAGTGTAGTTAGAATCATACAGTGAGCAAGCTTTTTAGATTGGGCTTCTTTCCCTTAGAAATATGCCTTTAAGTTTCCTTCATGTCTTTTCATGGCTCGATAGCTCATTTCTATTTAACACAATTAATAGTCCATTGTATGGATGTACCACAGTTTATGTATCTATTCATGTACTGAAGGACATGTCGATTGCTTCCAAAGATTTTGTAAGCACCTACTTCCTCTCTCAGAATTCTGTAAGTTAAATGGCTTCAACTGGGTGGGTCTTCTGTTGGTCTTTCTTGCAGTTTCTCATGTGGCTGCAGTCAGCCAGTGGCTAGACCTTATACATCCAAAATGGCTTCACTCACATGTGTGGTGCTTCAGCAAGGATGACTGGAAGGCTGGATCCATTTGGATGCTGGTATGGCTAGCTTTTCTCTTCCTTGAAATCTCAGCTCCTGTCCCTGTCCCCACAGCCTTTCCACATGGTGTCTTCATGTGGTTTCTCCAGCAGAGTAGCTAAACTTCTTATGTAGTAGCCTCAGCCTCCCAACAGCACAAAAACAGAGACTGCCAGGCCTTCTTAAGACATATTGCTGGAACAGTTACAACATCACTTTTGCCACATCTTTTGACTAAAGCAAGTTATAGAGCCAGCCCAGATTCCATGTGGAAGGAGACTATACAGGAATGTGAATACCAGGAAGCCTGGTGCATTAGGGTTCATCTTTGCAGACTAGCTACCACAGTACTTAAACATTGTCAGTCACTGGACCTCGCCAACATCCATTAAGCTGGCTAATGAGTAATAATGATGATCGTTCATGATGATGATGATGATGAATGAGGAGAATTCTATCTGCTATTTAAAACAATTTTTCTCCTTGGGAATTGAGATAGCTCATAGGAAACCATTGGAAGATTCTCCAAGAATTGGGAGCCAAATGAGAATCTAAGAATCAAGAAAGTTAAGAGTTACATGTAATGGATGATATTAGCCATCTGGAAAAGTCTTTAGGACTAATCTCTAAATCATTCAAGAAGAAAAGTAGCCATCAGATTTCATAAATAGGAGGGTATTGGTAACCTTAACCAGAGAGGTTTTAATGGAGAGTTGGGTTGGAAGCCAGAATACAGTGGGTTAAGGAGTGAGTGACAGGTGACAACATGAGCAGGACAATTTAGCCACTTTTTCAAGGATGTAGCCAGGGGTTTTGATGCACAACTAGTAGGAAGGGAAATGGGTATAATTTTTCTGGATGGTAGTTAGGCAGCAGATAATAAAAGCCTTGAATATATTAATGTCTTTTGACCTAGTTATTCAACTTCTAAGAAATTAACTTAATAATTTAATCAGACATGTGCAAAGATTCATATAACAAAAAATTCACTTAATGGATTTTTAGTTTTATTGTGAAATACACCTTTGATACAGAAGCATGCACAAAACATTGGAGTTTTTTTTGAAGAATAGTTATAAAGGAGGTGCTTGAGTGGCTCAGTCGACTGAACTTCCGACTCTTGATTTTGGCTCAGGTCATGATCTTAGTCATGGGATTGAGCCCCACCACGGGTTCCATACTCAGTGTGGAGTCTGCTCGAGATTCTCTCTCTCCCTCTGCCCCCGCCCCTCCCCCTCCCCCTGCTCATGCTCTGTCTCTTAAATAAATAAATAAATAAATCCCCAAAAAAGAATAGTTATGAAGTAAATACTTGTATAACCACCATCCAGGATAACAAGTAAAACATTGCACTCCTTGTGCCTTTTCCTACTGTAAGTAACAATTGTCCTAACTTTCAAACGATCGTTTCTTTGCTTTTCCTATATAATTGCTTTTGAAATTCTTCATTGTTGTTGCATATGGTTCCAGTTTATTAATTTCTACTGCTGTACGAGTACCTTCTATCTGAGCGTACATTCTTTCTGGTGTAAATATATATGTGTAGGGATATGTGTCTGTGTGTTTAAATTAATCAACGTGCCAAGAAAACAAAACACTATGAATGTAAAATTCTATACCCGGTGAAAATACCTTCCAAGAATGAGGTAAAATAAAGTTGTTTTCAGATAAAAACACTGAGAGAGTTTGTCAGCAGCAGACTTGAACTAAAGGAAAATGCTAGTGAATATAGCTTGGCACATTGAAGATACCATCCCACTGACTTCTTGCTTCCACTCTTGCCCTAGGGAGAATAGTTCTTAAACTATCTGTTGCTCTTTCCAAGCTAGCTTACATTTTATCGCTGGCTACTTTTAAGATTTTGTTTGTATTTGATCTTTTGGATTCTGCTTTCACATAGTCTTTGGCTTGGATATCCTATATTTCCTTGCCTGCTGTCTGATGCTTTTGAATACGTTGTTAGCATGGTTACTTTGTTTTCGGTGGGAGTTTCTGTCTGGGAACTTGGACTGTTATGATACCAGAAATAAAACATCATGTTTAATAACACAAAATTAGAAATAATCTTATGGCCCCAAATAGCTACTGGTTAGATAAAATGGTATGTCTCTCCAATGGAATGCTATCCAGCCAATTAACTCATCTTTTTCAAGGTAAAAATATGTCATAAGAGCATAATGTCTTAATATAATCAAAGCAGGATGAAAGGTAGGGATGGAACTTATATGTTTTGGGAGCTTCCTATGTGTTAGGCCCTGTCCTCTGAGTATTTATAGGGACTACTGCTTTAATCCATACAACAATCCACCCAATCCACGACATAAGGATTATTGTTTATCATCTAAAGAAGAGGAGAGGCTCTGAAGGGTTTAACAACTTACAGACAAAACTATAACTGTATATTAACTATCTGAAAAAAAGATACAAACAGAAGGCTGGCCACTGCCAGGAGCCGGGAAAAAGATGAGAGAGGAAGTAAGCTTTTGGGGAACTCTGTCTGGCTCTACACAAGTGGTAAGGATACAAATTGCCTGATGGGAGATCTGGTCAGTTTTCCCAGTGTATCTCTGTAATGGTGCCAGACAGAGAGCCATGGAGTGCATCCATCTAGCTTTCCCATTCTCACTCCATGGCTATCAGCTACCTTCTGACTTTCATATTTTCCAGAAGATGAAAAGATGTGTGTACCAGTTTAACCATCTAGGCAGTGCCATTTCTCACTATAAATCAATACTTTGGCCTTAGAGTGTATTCACTGGTCCCTGTATGTTGAATCATGTGACCCCATTCTTTTGAGCTCTGTCAGTTCTTGGCACTCTAACAAAGTTGAGCAAGAAAGCTGAGGACCAAATCCTAGACCACATGGACTCTCCAAAGGTAATGACCTGGGAACCCCTCACTGGCAGCCAACCAGCCTTTCTATCTGATATCTTCATTTTGCTTCATTTAAGTGCAGTTTGAGGGGCACCTGGGTGGCTCAGTCAGTTAGGCATCTGCCTTCGGCTCAGGTCATAATCCCAGGATCCTGGGATCGAGCCCTGAGTCAGGCTCCCTGCTCAGTAGGGAATATGCTTCTCCCTCTCCCTCCCCCTCTACTCCTCCCCCCCACCCCTCTTCTTCCCCCTCCCCCTCAGTTCATGCTCTGTCTCTCGCTTTCTCTCTCTCTCTCTCAAATAAATAAATTAATTAAATTAAAAAAAATTTTAAAAAAATAAGTGCAGTTTGATTAAGGACTATACTTGTTATGATAAGCCCTGGGTGTTATATGTAAGTGATGAGTCACTAAATACATATATACATACATACATACATACAATTTAAGTGCAGTTTGAATAAGCTATTGAAATGTTCTCTCAGTTTTTGGGTTTTTTTTTAAGATTTTATTTATTTATTTGACAGAGAGAGACAGCGAGAGAGGGAACATAAGCAGGGGGAGTGGGAGAGGAAGAAGCAGGCCTCCCGTGGAGCAGGGAGCCCGATGCGGGGCTCGATCCCAGGACCCTGGGATCATGACCTGAGCCGAAGGCAGACGCTTAATGACTGAGCCACCCAGGCGCCCCTCAGTTGTTATTTTTATCTCTCACATCCAAACCCACCCTTCTATCTACATTTTGATGCTGGTCTAGAATTCTAAAAATGCTATTTCTATCTTGTCAGGGAGCCTATAATACTAGAGGAGGAAGGAGGGACTTGAGCCTTCCTGTGCTTCCTGAAAGTTTCCTGTTTCTGTGAGCATCAACTTAGCATCACTTCTTTATCCCAATACTCCTTCCCATAACGGCAGCTTAATTTAGTCTGTTGTTCTCAGTGTTGCAGAACCAAATGCATCCTGCTGTCTCAGAGATACCTGTGTAAGCTGCCTGGTGCCCTCTCTTCAGAGGTCACCTTCCTCCTCTGGGTTCGTAAGCTTTACTAATTCCAATTTCTTTCCTTTGTTCCCCAGTTCTAGGGGTGGGAAGTGCTTCTTGTAGTTGCTACCTCTGTGACACCTTTTCTTGCCCTTTCATTTACTTAGTTAACAACTTTATACCCAGATAACAATTATATTTTCTCTCTTCTAGTAACTGGTATGGTTTCTGTCTTTTGACTGTACCTTGAATGATACAGATATGTGTATGAACTGCAATTTTCCTGCCCTTTCTTTTATTGAAATTGGCAAGAAGATATTTACTCGTGTCTAAGAATCTGTATATGATTTGCAAAAAACAAAAACAAGATGAGTTCATATCAAACAATTTGTCAAAAGAGGAAGAAAACTAGAAGAAATAAATGAACAATATATTTAGTGGCACATTTTGTAGCTGTTTGATTTTTCTCCCATTCTCCACAACTGAGCAGTTGCTCAAAGTACTCTTATATCTTTTTCTTAGTTCTGGAAGCCAATAAATCCCAAAATAATGCCATTACAGTAAAACAAGCTGCATAGCCCAAAGATGGATTTACTGGAATGATGTCAAATGATTGTTTCCATAGTATTGAGTGCTTATTTTAGGACTTTCTTAGAGCTGACATGTCAAAAGGTTATTATTTTGGCTTGAGGAGAGACTTGAAAGGATATTCTAGGGGAAAAGAGCATGGCTTAACAATTGCTTACTTCTGGGAGGGTCGTGGGGCTGCCTGAAGGGCAAAGGAAGAACAACTCAGGGACATGTTTTGAATAGTTTGTAGCCAAAATTGTCTCCAAGAGAAGAAACAGTTTAGCTGGTATTTCAAAGAAGTAAGCCAGTCCTGAGGCTTAAACTAAAACTTGAATTAAAAAATTGTGGCTTTGTATAATTATTCTGGCTTAGAATGTTGAATATTGCTGAGGAATACATGCTTTGGATCTGTTTAGGATGTCCCAATTTGAGGGGTGCCTGGGTGGCTCAGTTGGTTAAGCATCCAACTCTTGGTCTCAGCTCAGGTCTTGATCTCAGGGTTGTGAGTTCAAGCCCTGCATTGGACCCCATGCTGGGCATGGAGCCTACTTGGGGGAAAAAAAGTAGATAAAAGGATATCCCAATTTGGAAAGGAAAGCTTCTTAGGCAGTACTGATGTGAAGAATAAAGGCAAAAGAAATGTAGAAAAAATTAAATTTCCTTACAACTTGCAGCCCATTGACACGTACTTTAAGACAGGCAGGGTGACCTTCCTCCAGGAACTCAACTGCCTCAATGTTAATACTCCATGGGAGGCAAAAGGCAACCTTAGCTCAACATTACCCTGACTTACAGGATCCTGTAAGTCTTCTTTAACATATAAAAATCACTTTGGAAACTTCCTTTATCTCTAAGCCCCCAATACATGTTAGCAATCATCCTCAAAACATATGTCCCACTGATAAACATCTGAAGGGTCTCATGACAGATTTTACTAGACAGTAGTAAATGACCTTATCTTGAACAGCCCCTAGCCCCTCAAGGTCCTGAAACCTTGCTTCCAAATTCCTTAGAGACTTACACTATCCCTAACCCCCTCCCAACTTAAAAGTTATATAGTCAGTCATTCCTCACAATCCCAGTGCAGCTCTTTCTGCCCACGGGTCCTGTCCCCGTGCTTTAATAAAACCACCTTTTTTGCAGTTAAGACATCTCAAGAATTTTTTCTTGATTGTTTGTTTCCAGACCCTGACCATCATATCGCATCAGTACTATTCTTCCAGATGATCATCTGCTTATGGCATAAATTTTTGTTTTCCCTGAAAGCTGGAACCTCCCTCCATCATAGGTCTAGGTTACACAGATGTAGCTCAAGGCAGGGTTTATGGAAATAATTGTCTGTTTTTGTTTTTCTGAGCTAAGCCAAGCACCACCCTATATCAGAGAAATTGCCCCCTGCATCTTCTTCTTGTAGGACGTGTTTCAACATTAATAATATATAAAAGCTGCCACATAGTCTTCAGCCTTTGTGAGGACAATGATTATAAGACATGCAATCTTTCCCACCACCCTCATACCCCTCTTTTCCAAGCACTGTACCAAAGTTACTTGGATCAAATGGCATTTTGTATCCAAAGCATTTAATTCCTGATCCCTTGCTGCAGTCTTAACATTACCACCAGTAAAACCTCCATTCTAATCTTTGTCTTGCCTCATTCACCCAGCTTTCTTAATTATCCTCTTCTTTCAAATGTAAATTATCTCCCAAAAAAGCAGACTAGTAGACATCATTTTCTGTGAATGATAATGTAATTCATATGGCTATTGTAACATAAAGTTGGGATATAAAAGGACCTATGTGGTTGTAAGGCATTTGCATTTTGCTTAAAGTGGTAAAATACTAACTCTGAGTGGAGTGGTTAGGTATGTATATTATAATCCCTAGGATGAATAAACAGACATGAAGAGATATAGCCCAAATGACAATAGATAAATTAAAAATATTAAAGAATATTCAAATAAAGCAAAACAGCAAAGGGGGAAATGGAGAAAACAAAAAATAAAGGGGACAAATAGAAAACAAGTAATAAAATAGTAATCCAACCATATCAATAGTTACATTAAATGTAAATGGTCTAAACCCACCAAATAAAGACAGAGGTTAGTCAAACAAAACCAAAATATATGCTGCCTACAAGAAACTTGCTTCAAATGTAATTAAAGTAAGAGGATAGAAAAAGGTATACCATAAAACACTCATCAAAAGATATAGGGAGTGAATATGCTAACATAAGACAAAGTACAGTTCAGAGCATCGAAAATTGCCAAGGATAGAGGGAAACATTGCAGGTTGATAAAAGAGTTAATTCACTAAAAAGAAATAAGTCTTAAATGTGAATGCACCTAACAGCAGAGCTTCATTAACTACCATACAGTAATGGTAGAAGACTATAACATTCTTCTCTTTGTAATAGATAGAACTAATAGACAGAAATTCAACAAAGATATAAAAAACTGACCAATACCATCAAGGCACTGGATCTAATTGACATTTATAGAATATGCCATTCGACAATACAAGAATACACATCTTTGGTTTTTGGGTTTTTGTTTTGTTTTTAGAGAAGGGAAATTGCAGAGGGAGAGGGAGAGAGAGAATCCTAAGCAGGCTCCATACCCAGCATGGAGCCCAACGCAGTGCTGGATCTCACAACCCTGAGATCATGACCTGAGCCCAAATCAAGAGTCAGACACTCAGCCTACTGAGCCACCCAGGTACTCCAAGAATACACATTCTTTGTAAGTGCACAAGGAACTTTCACCAAGATAGACCATACTCTGGGCCATAAAATATACCTTAACACATTTAAAAATATTAAAATTATACTATGTTTTCTGTTATAAGAGAATTAAATTAGAAATCAATAACAGAAAGATTATCTGGAAAATCCCCCAAATAACACATTTCTTTTTTTTTTTTTTTTAAGATTTTGTTTATTTATTTATTTGACAGAGAGAGAGAAACAGTATGAGAGCGGATAGGGTCAGAGGGAGAAGCAGGCTCCCCGCTGAGCCGGGAGCCCAATGTGGGACTCGATCCCAGGACTCCGGGATCATGACCTGAGCCGAAGGCAGTCGCTTAACCAACTGAGCCACCCAGGCGCCCCAAATAACACATTTCTAAATAATCCACCGTCCAAAGAGGAAATCTCAAGGGAAATTGGAAAATATTTTGAACTGAGTGAAAATAAAAATGCAACAAAATTTGTGAGATGCAGCTAAATTAGTGCTTAGATGGAAATTTATAGCACTTATAAATGCTCGTATTAGAAAATGCTCATGTTAAGGGTGATGTATGGAATTGTTGAATCACTATATTGTACACCTGAAACTAATATAACACTGTATATTAACTAACTGAAATTTAAATAAAAACTTAAAAAAATAAAATTAATCTTTTCCCTAAAAAACGCTTATATTAGAAAAATGTTAATATGTTTATGTTAAAAATGCTCATATTAGAAACAAAAGAAAGGTTTCAAAACAATAATCTGAGCTTCCCCCTTTTAAAACCAGTAAAAGGAGAGCAAATTAAACAAAAAGCAAGCAGAAGAAAAAGCTCCTAAAATGAATAAATGAGTTTAGCAGGGTCACAGAATATAAAGCCAATATGTAAAGATAAGAGCAGAACTCAGTGATACTAAAAATAGGGAAAAGCGGTAGAGAAAGATCAATGAAGCCAAAAGCTAGCTCTTCGAAAAGGGTGAAAAAATTGATGAACATATAGCCAGACTGGTGAAGTATAAAAAGAGAAAAGACATTGAAGCCACATATTCAAACAAATACTTAGACATGAATATTTATATCTGTATTATTCACAATAGCCAGAAGGGGAAACAACTATAATGTTCATTAGCTGATGAGTGGATGAACAAAATGTGGTACATTTATACAGTGGAATATTTTTCAGCCTTAAAAAGGAATGCAATACTAATACATAGTACAACACGGATGAGCCTTTAAACGTTATGCCAAGAGAAAGAAGTCATATTCAAAAGGTCATATATTTTATGATTCCACTTATATGAAATATCTAGACTAGGTAAATCCATATATACAGAAAGTGGATTACTGGTTGCCAGAGGCTTAATGGGTACAAGGTTTCCTTTTGATGTGATGAAAATGTCTTAGAATTAGAGGAGGCTATGGTTGCACAGCATTATAAATGTATTAAATGTCACTAAGTTGTAAACATTAAAGTAATTAATAGTTAATTTTATATTATCTGTATTGTACCTCAATTAAAAAGAGAAAGAGGACACAATTTGCCAATATCAGGAAGAAAAGGATGGACACTGCAGACCCTATAGTCACTAAAAAGATGGTAAAGGAATACCATAAACAACACTATATCCATAATTCAGCAACTTAGATGAAATGGACAAATTCCTTGAAAAACACAAACTACCAAAATGCAAGAAGAACTTGGTAATGTGAATAGTCCTATACCTAGTAAAGAAATCGAATTTACAGTTAAAAAACCTTCCAACAACAACAAAAAAATTCTAGGCTCAGGTGGTTTCACTGGTGAATTCTACCAAACATTTAAATAAGAAAATTTCTACCTAATTTTAATTCCATTTCTACTTAATTTTTTCCAGAAAATAGGAGAGGGGGGAACAGCTATTTTATGGGGCCAGAATTACCCCATTATCAAAAGCAGAAAAAGGTAAGACAAGAAAAGAAAGCTACAGACTAATATCCCTCAACACCATGTTAGAAAATAAAATCTAGGAATATGTAAAAAGGATAATACATCATGACCAACTGATATTATTCCAGGAGTGCAAGGCTGATTCAATAAGTTGAAAATCAATCATTGTAATTCATCGTATTAACAGACTAAAGTAGAAAATCCACATGATCATCTCAATAGATACAAAAAATGAAAAAGAATTTGACAAAATTCAACATCCATTAATGATCAAAACTCTCAGAAAACTAGGAATAGGAAAGCATTTCTTTAACTTGATAAAGAGCATCTGCAAAATAACTACATCTTAATGGTTTAAAAAAAAACTGAATGCTAAGATAAAAAATAAGGTCAGGATGTAGAAAAGAAAATATAAACTGCTCTATTTGCAAATGACGTGATTGTCCATGTAGAAAAATTCATGGAATCTACAAACAAACAAAAAAAGCTTCTAGAACTAATAAATGAGTTTAGCAATATTACAGGATACAGGACCAATATATAAAAATTCATTTGGTTTTTATATATTTGCCAATGAACAATTCAAAATTGGAATATTTAAACTTTATGAGAGCACACACAAAAAAGGAAATACTTAGCTGTAAATCTTACAAAATACATGCAGGATCTATATACTGAAAACTATTAAATACAGATGAGAGAAGTCAAGGGAGATACATGTTGTATCCATGAATTCTAAGACTCCATATTGTTAACTTGTCAATTTCCCTCAAATTGATCTATAGATTTTAAATGATCGCAATCAAATTCCCAGCAGGAATTTTTGTAGATAACAAGCAGATTCTAAATTTAGGTGCAAAAGCCTGTGAATTCAAATGGCCAAAAAAGTTTTGAAAAAGAACAAGAGAAGACTCATACTATCTGATTTCAAGACTTACTACAAAGCTGCAATAATCAAGAAAGTGTGGTAATTGGCAAAGGCTTGTGGTTACAAGACATGCACATTGCCTCCAACCTACATATCTCTTTCCCAAGTGCACACTGAAGCAAGTGGAATCAGTGATATTTTGTATTCCAAAGCAGGCCTGTGGCAGAGACTTCTACTTATCCTCAAATATTTATTCTTTCTTCTTTTTTAGTAATAGAACCCGACTTTTAATGGGACATACGGAAACTACATTTTTCCTCCTCTCTTGTAGATAGGTGTGGCCCTATAACTAAATTCCAGCCATTGGGGATGTGATCAGAAGTGTTCTTAAGTATCTTCAAGTTTGTGCCCTTACATGGAATGTGAGGCTGGAATGGGAGCCATCTAGGAACATGCAGGAAAGGGCAACGTCCTAGACCATGCATGGAACAACTCAGAGGGATCTAGGCTTCTGGAACCTAATAGAGCAGAGCAAATCTACCATCTATTTTATTTATGCCAGTTATTTAATCTGTTAAGCAATTGAAACAACATCCTAGAATCTGACACTTAACCAACTGAGCCACCCAGGTGTATTGTGGAATATTTCAAATGTATTCATTTCAAGGATATTTTGATATTGCAAATTACCAATAATAGATTTAACTTGTGAGTCTTCCTTTCATTTACTGTTTGCAGAAAATCAGTCCTATGATATTCATATCTCAATTTAAACCTTCATTTATAGATAAGTAGTGGTTTCTATGAGAATTCTGTGCAAGTTCACTAAAAAAAATAAACTTGCTCCACAATTTATTAAGTTTTATTAATTATCATAAATTATTATTTTTAAAATTTATTATTTTACTAGAGAGCATCAATTCTGGATAAATTTTTTTCTTTGCCTACATGAGTAAGGATAATAATAATAGTTACCATTTATTAAGTACTTACGAGGTGCCAGGCATTGTGCTAACTCCTTTAGATATATTGTCTTAAATAATTTTCACAACCACAACACTGTGTGACAGATATTTTAAATATCTTTTATTTATTTATTTGAGAGAGAGAGCAGAGTGAGCAAGAGAGAGCATGAGTGGGGGGAGGGGGTGCAGAGGGAGAGGAAGAAGGCTCCCGCTGAGCAGAGAACCAGACGCTGGGCTCAATCCCAGGACCCTAGGATTATG
Source organism: Halichoerus grypus (assembly GCF_964656455.1). NCBI lineage: Eukaryota > Metazoa > Chordata > Mammalia > Carnivora > Phocidae > Halichoerus > Halichoerus grypus. The sequence continues at coordinate 94,429,517 of NC_135713.1, forward strand.
ACCTGAGCTGAAGGCAATCACTTAACCGACTGAGCCACCCAGCGTCCCTTGTGTGACAAATATTTTATTTCCACTTTACAGTTGAGGAAACGGAGTCTCAGAATTAGTGAGTTACTGACATTTATCCAGTAAGAATGTATTGTAGCCAAGTTCTAAATCCTTGCTTTTAATCATTTGAGGAGCATCACTGCATGGCTGAATGCCAAAACATTTGAGTAAAGAGTGAGGAAAAAAATCAGTCATTATTTACTGGTTACTTGGTGTCATATAGACTTCCATTTGTTGTGCTGAATTCAACTGTATTGAATCCATTACTCTGATTTCTTATGTGGCTAAAAATCCAAGGAAAATTGGTTGAGTTCTATCAGCTCTAAAGTTTCCAAATCACTGGGAAGCATGTAACTCTTTTAGGAAAAGAATTCTTAAAAATCTCAATTATACAATTAAATGGCAATCACACCCACACATCATGTGCAAAAGATACGGTAATAAGGGAAGAGAAATAATTGTGGCTATAATTAAATAACAATACAATAATTAAATATTAGAGTACTAATGTTAGAATTGGAAGTTGTGGAAGTTTAAATGAAATTTCTGTCTTCAATTAAGAAGTAATATCTTTATATTACTTTAAAATATTAGGGAAAAAGCCATTTCAAAAAAGTCTTCCTTCCCCTTGGCAGACTACTCTGCAGAATCCTAGTAAGCTTTCACAGATGATAGCTTAATTTTTTTTTTTTTTGAAGTTAGGTTTGTAAACCAAGAAGAATTCTCTAAGCCTTAAGTAGTTTACTATAATAAGCAAAAACTCTGTTGGAAGATAATTTTTAAAATAAGTAAATAATTTAAATTTAAAAACCTATATGAATGAATCTTTGTGAACCAGTATTTAGAGTATTCTTTTGATAATCTAGAAACTGTACTCTGTTGTCCAAAATCCTTATGTTTTTTGTGTTACATTTCCTATTGCTATCAGAAAAGAATGCATAATGACAATTGAAAATATTTCACACCTAAGAAAGAAATCTTACTGAAAAGAATAAAGAGTCATAGATAGGATAAAAATAAACTAATCATAAATATTTTGGTGGTAGTTTCAAATAGAACAGTCATAGAGCTCATGATAAACACATAAAAAGATTTTATCCATAGCGTGAAATCCAAAAACACCTTTCAGTTCTCTCTTGATTGACCCTGAATAAAAGTCTTACTTCGGGTGACAAAAAAAGGTCCATTAATGTTGCTCATGCATTTCAACATAAAAATGGAATGGAATCATTGACTACAGGTAGAAATGTGCAAAACTACTCAAGATAAATATGCTGCTTTGAGGCTACACATTCACTCCACTTCTGTCTGCCAGCTTGATTTTTGAATTGGGCACTCATGGATAAAAGGTATGTGATCTGAAAAAATAGTGTGTGTCTTTTAAAAGTCAGTGTCATGTAATGTCATTCCTTTTGGCAAAATTTATGTTACATGGTATTAGACTATGGCCTAGCTAATGTAACATGATGCATTAAAAACTGCACCTCATGATTGCAATATGTGTCAGAACAATGAATTGTTATATCAGATACCTGTTCAGCTGTAAATAGGGCCCTCTCTAAGTCACTGACAAAAGGATTATATTCTCCCGATGCCTGTATAGAATTTCTATTGTCTAAAACATGTAGCCATCCAACATCCATACTCTGTGACCTGTGGCCATTTAAGTTGCATGTTTACGACATGCATACAGTGAGAACATAGCACATTGTGGAAGCCACAGTTGGAGATATTTTTGTTTTCATAGGCATATTCCAAAGATCCAATGGTTATATCTTCCCCTCTCCCCAGCAGAGACATATACGTGGAATTCTAATGGATACTGTATCAGTTAGAAAATCCTTTGGACTGCTACTAACAAAAAGCCCATAAAGAGTAGCTTAAATACATAAGGATTTGTTTTTATTACATGAATAGAGATAGATAGCTGCTGGTTTTGGTTTTGATTTTTGTTCTGAGACAGTAGCTCAGTGATGTAAGGATGGTGTCTCTGAAAATTTTATCTTTCCCTTATGATTGAAAGATGGAATTTTAATTTCAGTTATTCCATCTACTTTCATGGAAGAAGTGGGAATGGGGCAGATCCCTGTCTTGACTGCTTTTATCAAGAAATCCAAATCATTTCCAGCAACTACCTACATATTCCACTTATATGTAATTATCCAGACCTGTGTACCTGGAGACCTCTAGCCACAAGGGAAGTTGAGAAAATGGGTCCTACAATGGAGCAGGCAAGGAAGAAGGGCTTGGGGAATGAATGTTGGGTAGACCAGTTAATAATGTCTATTATAGATGCCACTAATAATTTATAAATAGAACAGGAAGTATAGTATGGGGAAGCCTTTAAACATTGATGAATTCATATGGTAAAAAATTTAATCAATATTAAATTGTACCTGTACCTCACACCATACACAAATATGAATTCTAGTAGAATATGGATGTAAATGTGTGAAAGGTAAAAAAATAAATCATCTATAATAAAACACAAGATAATATCTTTATGACCTTGTGTGTAGGCAAAGATTTCTTAAATAGGGTACAAAGAATATGCACCATAAAGGGAAAAATGTCATAACTGGATTGCTAAAATCTAAATCTAAAATTGAGAACTTCTGTTCATTCAATATACTACCCAAAGGGTGAAAAAGCAAGTCAAGAGTTGTGTTGTTTCCAGTTTTTTGCTATTATAAGAGCATTCTTGTGCATGTCTTTTAGGAAACATATGCAAGCATTTGTACTTGTTACCTGCAGAAGAATTTGTGGTCATGGGGTGTGCATATGTTCAGCATATGTACACTCTGTCAGTCAAATCATCCTGGGTAGGCCCCAATGCATGGTGAGCTGCAGCCGGACCTTCCTCCATGAGTTCCTAAGAAGTCATGTGTTCAGTCAGAAGTGATAGTCTAATGCCCTGGCCTGCCCTCTTGGATTAGTAGAAACATTGAGAGAGAACAGAAGACTGGGCCATAGGTGACATCAGCTGACAGTTGGTATATTAGTTTCCCATTGCTGCTGTGACAAATTACCAGAAACCTAGTGGCTTAAAACAACACCCCTAGAGAATGCCCTAAGTTCCAAACACATTCGTCCCTGCATCTACTGTGAAGTTATAAACCCTAGCTCCTCATGGTATTTGGGATCAATTTCCACTACCAGTAGAGTAATTTCTTTTTTCTTTCTTTCTTTTTTTTTTTTTTTGTGGCCTGGTAGTCCACTCACATAAGGAGCCCAAAGCAATAGTATAGTGGTATCCAATAGTAGGCATAGCTTCAAATTCAGTGGAATTTTTACTATTTCCTATAGTGGAAGCATTCTCCATGGAACCAAGACCTTTAATCTAATAGAGCCTAAGGTGACATGGACAATAATAACAAATACCACAAGTAGTTTACTGGATTTGGTGGTAAAAGGTGCCTATCCTATTTCCATCAGTTGGTTTCTTGGTTCCATTCCATGTATTCTATGTATTGAGGGACAGTATATCAGCTATTAGTTCAGTGCATATGTCATATCCTGGGGAATGGTGGCTCAACCAAGTTGTCACATTAGCTGAGTCTTTAACAGTTATTCTACCATTCTATTAAACTGGTTACTTCTAGGTGATGAGGCATATGATAAGATCAGAGGATTCTGTGGTCTCACTGTTATACTTCTTTTGATCTCAGGCAATGTTGAGTGTGATACCCTGTCAATAAGCAAATCCCTATCTAGAGTAGATGTCAGTTCTGGTAAGGATAGATCACTGTCTGTGTCAGTTTAGATCCTTCAAGAAGCAGAAGCCAAGATGGGACTAGAAATGCAAGGATCTATCGAAGGAAACACCTGTAAAGGACATGAGCTGGGAGCAACTTCAGACTGCAAGACAGGTCTTGTCTGACACCTGTGAAAAGGAGGGAAGGAAAGATTGGGTAGAAAGAGCTTTAGACTTCGGTGAAGTTCTTGTGAAGTCTTCCCAGGTTAATAGGGAGTTCCTGAGCAAAGGTTTCCCATTAGAGGAATCCCATGTTGGACAGGGATCATCTGGCTCTAATACCATGCTGTGCTCAGTAACTGGAGAGAAGCATGTCCTTGGTGTAAATACATGAATCCAAAGGTGTAGAAGGTGGAGGCTGACAGTTAACTATGCTTCCTACAGAAGCTTCTCTTAAAGGTAGACCTGAACAGTGTACTCTCATGGTTGCTACACTGTACATTCCAGAGAGGAAGTGGTCCTATGTAATGGAGCTTTCAACCAGATAGTCTTCTCCTGGAATGGTGCCATATCAAGGGCTCGGTATTGGTCTCTACTGCTGGCAGGTTTGACAGTCAGCAATGGCTGCAGCTAGGTCAGCCTGGAGGAAAAGGAGCCCTGCATAGTCTCTGCATTAGTTATCTATTGCTGCATAACAAAGTACCTCAAAAGTTAGTGGCTTAAAACAACAAACATTTATTATCTCACCCTCCATATAAAGCCACTGACCAAGGGTTCTGCTAGCAGCTTTGCAGCAGGAGGAAGATTTCTCTTTCCAAGTGTCTTTAGGGCAACCTCTAACTGGGCTATCGTGCAGCAGCAGTCCCTATATAGTTAACACGCACTTACTGTACTGACCCATCTGTGGATGAGGTCCACATTTTCTTTCTCCATTACAAAACTTTGGTTGAAGGGAATCTCCAGGGAAGCCGTAGAGTTGAGGGAGATGTGTTGGTGAAACTAACAGAATTAGATGTCCTAGGAATTTACAGGTGACTTCTGGACCTGCTCAGGCTCAATCCCAGATGTACCATTTTTGCACAATGGATTACTATTATGCCCACCCATAAATGAATCTGATAATAGTCCTTTGATAATTGGTGGCTTTGTCCCTATAGTTTCTGGGTGGCACGTTATCAATTCTCAGTCTCTCCTAGGGCCCAGAGTGTCTCTGGGGTTGTCTTTCAAAAAGTGAGTATTTCTCTACCACAACAGGCATGACCTATATGCTTTTCTCCTCTTCGGGTTTACCAGAGACTTCACACAGTATCCTTAGCCACGAGATGCATCAACATCATTGAATCTACTGGTTCGTATGCCCTGAATAGCAGGGGAGCTTGTTCTGCAGCCCAAACTGGATGCAGAACCCCACTCTTGCTCGGTCCCCCACTCAAAGCTGCTGTGTTCTGCTTCACTTGATTCATCTGCCAGAATAGTACTCCCAAGTGCAGTGTATTACTACCCCACTTACTTGGAAAGTGATTCCGAGGCCAGGAATGAGCAATGGATAAATGGAACAGGGAAAGAAGAAAAGGAAATTCAAGCGTGGATTACTGAGTTTGTCAGTTGCTACAGGTGACTGGTATTTGATTCCATGGGATCAACTGAAGAGTTTTATGAAATATGTCTACTGCATGGAGACCTAAGAAGGGGAGCATTTGAAGTACTGGGTTGTGCACACATGTGTACTGAGAAGTTTCCCATGCCTGTCTCCTGTCCCTGTGGGGCTCTGGACCATGCCTGAAGCAAGGCACTTCCAGATTGCAGTCCTGCAATGCTGGTCAAAGCCTGAGTGTGGACTGGGTGCCACTGCAGTGGCTCCAGTTAGAGGGAGGGCCAAGAGAATTTGAAAAAATGTACAAGTAGCAGTGAAGAAAGTGGATCTTCTAGATCTCTTCAGAAGGGGTGCAATTCTTAATGATGAAGGAAACATTTCAAGTCTTACCAGTACCCAGAAGTAATTATCAGAGACATTTCACAAAAATATACTTGTACCAACAGTACTTCTTGATTTAAGTTATTTCTCCAGGGATGTCTTCTCCAGCTGGCCACCTGGTTTTACTCAACAGAAGTATAGCATCAGAGCAACTGCATGTTAGCCCTGTGTAAGTCTCAGTGCATGCAGCTTGTCTCAGAGTTCCAGGAAGGTAAAGACATGACCAGTCCTTTGTTTGTGTCAAAATTAGAGATCTATCTCAGTCCCATATTTGACTTTTCTTTAACTCAGAAAAAACTTACTATGTTTCTCCTAAGAACTAGGCATTGACCTTGGTGCTGAGGAGACTAAGATGAATGTATTGTGGTCTCTAATCTTGAGGAGCTTGGAGTCAATTGGGAGAGAATGGCATGGAGAGATGGCAAGAGTGAGTTCATAGCTCTGTAAGCGTATGGGGAAAACAACTTGTTGTTTGTGAGGCAATCTGCAGTGAAAAATATTACCACAACCCTCCAAGATTAGCAAGGGAAGAATTGCCACTCAGGGAGGAGATAACTACACTTTCCTCTTCTTGCTCTGACAGATTCTCCAAGTTTGGGGGCATCTCTTCAACCCTCAATCTCAAATGCTGATAAATGTATCCCTTAAAGAGTAGCCTACGGATTCATTCCTATAGTTCACCTAAGTCCCAGGCTGGAATATTTAAAAACAACTCAATTAAGATTTAAGGATAACACAACAAAAGGATGCCAAACAGTGAGAAATGCAGTTTACATAGTTTGTATTTCTTTTCTTTTACTTCCTTTTTTTTATTTTAAAGCAGCCTGGCTTGGAGCCCAACATGGGACTTGAATTCACAACACCAAGATCAAGACATGAGCTGAGATCAAGAGTTGGATGCCCAACTGACTGAGCCATTCAGATGCCCCATCATGTACATTTCTATATTCATATGAATGTGCATCCTATTGTGTTCTTAGTTTCCTGTTTACGGCCTCATTTCCAGATTACTTATTTATTTAATGAACGCTTTGTATGGGGCTTAAGAAGTACCAGCACTGTCCTAAGCACTTTACAAATGTTAACTTATTTTAAGCTCTATAACAATCTGATGAGGTGGGTATTATTATCACCCACATTTTAAAGAGGAAAAAACTGTGGCATAGAGTGGTTAGTAACTTGTCCAGTTTTACACAGTTAGTAAGAAGCAGAGCTATGATGTGACCCTAGGCAGTCAGGGCCAGAGCTCATGCTCTTAACCACTACTCTAAACTCCTGACACTGGGGACAATTTCACCTGATTCCCTATCCTTAAGGGTGGGGCCAAACTCCATGATCTTAACGCATAGCCTCAAGTATACAATATAACATATACAGACACAGATAAACACACACTGTCCTTGAGGGCCTGGGCATGGGCCTGGGTACACACAGCAGCAGCATCTGTCTTTGGGTTATAGTAATTACTGGTTTACAGTAAAGTCACAGATGATACAAAATCATTAAAATAAAGAAATAAGAGGACAAAAGGGTAGAGATGGAGTTGGGGGTTGGAAAAGACACTTGGTGTTTACATCAGAAAACCTAGGCTGAGGGAAACTCCTGCAAATCAGTGTACGACTTAGCTCTGAAATTCTGGAAATCAAGGAAAAAGAATATGAAGAGTACATGGCTTTTATTGCCTGACTGAAGGAAGATCCTTGACAGTAGCAAGAGCCCTAGCTGCACAATCTTTTGGTCTGTGGGTTTGGCTGCTGTTGTTTCTTTGCCTTAAAAAGGCTCCCAGTAACTTTATATTAATGATCTACTAGATTTCTAACTGTAGCATTTTGCTTTGGTGACTCTGCTGTTTTTTTGTTTTGTTTTGGAACCCCATCCTTGCCCCTCCACCAGTATGTCATAAATTTGCTGTGTCACTTGAATTGTATTTCAGTGTGCCAGCCAGTCGGATGACATTATTTATTGATTAGCATCTGCTGTGTATGGAACCTGGGTCTTAAAGGACTTTCAAACAATAGTTTTTAAAAGAAATATACTAAAAATAAAATTTAATATTGGGTGATTCAAAAGCATTCAGGCAGCATTGAATAGGCAGGGGTCAGTCATGGTAGACTTTCTCCAGAAGGTGGGTTTTGATCCTGGATTTAAACTAAGGGTCTTGGACCGGCAGGGGTGGAAGAGTGTTCCAGAGTTAACCATGACAGCCAGAATGAGGAAATCAAGTGTAGGGAATGGAAAAGACAATCAGGTAGATGTCTTTGAAAGATGACACCAAGAAATAAGAAAACAAAGGAGGCTCTGCTCTGCCCTGCATCCTTTGGGGGACTCCATCAGGAAGAGGCTGACTGGAGGTGCACTTCATTTTATGCAACAGACACAACGCTTGAAAGTATAAAATAAGAGTAAAAAGTGGAGCGTCTACTGTGCATCAGGCACTGAGATTTAATTTTCATATCTACTCTGTAAAGTGGGAATTATTTTCATTTTGCACACAAGGCAGTGGGCTCAGCAGTGAGGTTAAGTGGCCCATGTGCCCAGTGTTGTCTAATTATTATACCGTGGAACCTCCAAAGTCAGTCGGGTTGTGTGACCACGAAGCCCAAGCTTTTGTATGCCACATACATTTTTGTAACTTGAATATTGAAGATAAGCAAGTGGTGAGGATTATTTGAATAAGTCCTAGAGTCATTTCTTCTGTGAGTTACATGTCCACAAACACGTTTTGCAAAGGTCCGAGGTAGAGATTTTCTTGACTGAGTGCATGATGTTAGTTTATTTCATTAAACATACATTACTTTGCCCCATTTGACACCAGATAATGACACCGAAAATATCCTTAATACAATTTTTAGGTCATTCCGTCCATTAGGCAGATAATTTCGCAAAGCAATGTCATGGCCAAACCAATCTACCGGGGAAGATAACTGAAGTTTCCCACAACGCCCAGGCTGTGGAGACCGGGAAAAGTGTAACTCGTGTCCACACTAAAAGAAAGGCTGTTCAAACACTAAAAGGAAGGCTGTCCGAGCGAGACGAGGGCAGGTTCCACGAGGGGGAAAGTGGGTGGAGCGGATGACAGCAGCTGCGTGGAGTGACCCGCCCTGGGCCCGCGAGCCTCCGACCCCGCCCATCGGTGTGGCCCGGCACCAGGGCCGCGCCGGGGTCTGCGCATGCGCGCGGGGCCACGGCGACTACGCCGACACTACCACCTCCTACGCGCCGTCTTCCGCCACTGTTACCCTAGCTCTCCACCCTTCCTTCCCGCGGCGCTCGAGGGATCATGGCCGATCCTCGCGTGAGGCAGATCAAGATCAAAACCGGCGTGGTGAAGCGGTAAGGAGCCGCGAGCGGCGCACACGCCGCCTCCTCTCCTTCGCCTTATGGCGGTCCGAGAGGCCGGGCGGAGCGCAGGCCCAAAGCGGGCTCCGGACTCCAGGCCTCACCTGGGGCTCCGCGGCCGGGACGCGGCGGGGACGCGTCGGTGCCTGAGCCCGCGGGCCGGGACACCACCCCCCCCCCCGCCCCGGCCGTCTTTCTCCTAGAGAACCGAACCGTTGGGCGGTGGGGGTCGGCGCGGCCCCGCCCCTCGGGCGCCGGCGGTAGAGGAGACCGGGGAGCGGCGGCCGGGGAGGTGGAGGGGCGGCGGCCCGGAGCCGGAGAGGGCGCCGTTTGGGGTCGTACCTCCGGGGTGCGCGCACCGCGGGTCTCCCTGCCCAGCTTGACTGGTGGGAGGCGGATTCAGTCCATTACCTGCCCTCAGATGGATGCGCAAGCCGTTCTGAAGTTTAGCGGGGACGCCGAGAGCCCGGCCCGCAAAAATGAGGCCTTGTTGGGGCCCTGTGATCTAACATGGCAGGCGGGACTCCCAGTCTCTAAGAACTTGCAGCACACTCATCAAACTTCTGTGGCCTGTCTCTCCCCTCCGTCAGTTTCCCCGAAGTTCGCCCCAGAAACTGTGGGATGCTGTTTAAATAACTATCCTGGGTAGGCCCGTCCTGTAATTGGCCATAATTCTGAGTGCTGTTGGACACTTCAGTACTTATTAGATTTTTATGCTTCAGACCCAGGAACATCAAACTTTTTGATGAGGCATTCTCGGAGAAAAGATAAACAGCCCCCAGAAGAAGCAGGCTATTTTGCAGTAGAAGTAAATGTCTAATCCTAGCCGTCTGGCTTCTTCCTCCCTTTCCTCCCCACCTTTCCTCCCTTTGTTGATATTTCCACCGGAGGAAGGACAGGCAAAGGGAAGAATAAATTCACTTACTAAGGTACTGCCTCTGAGGATCGCACTGTACTTCCCTAGAAGCTTTATTGTTACGGCAGTAGGAAGATTCTGTGAGTAGTAGTTAAGTGAACAGCCTTTTCTCAAGTGAGACTGGGTTCAAATCTTGATTCTGCCATTTATTATGTGTTGCTGAATACCTTACATTGCACCGTGCCTCGGTTACCTCATCTGTAAAGTGGAGTTAGTAGCCACCTCATGCAGTTCTTGCAAGAAATGCCTGCTGTTTTTTTTAACACAGTATGTGGCAAATAGTAAGTGGCTAGTTAATGTTAACTTAATAGTATTGTTTATGTACCTGTTTTACAAATGAGAAGCTGAGGATTAATGAAGTTAAAGTAGAAAAACTAAACTCGTGCTAGTTAATGGCAGAACAGGGAAAAGAACCAAAGTTTCTGATCTACAGCTATTTAAGCTGCAATGCTTTAAAAAAGAGTATTTTTAAAGATGTGTGAAATAGGGGAATTGACATGTAAAATTGAAGATATAAATAATTTGCACTGTCACTCACCCTAGAATTCTGTTGTTCACTTTTGCTAGGTTTTGTTTATGTCATTTTAGTAGATCTATTTGGCAGAAGTACCAGGGTATCACAGAGAGTGCTTTAGGCCAAAAGTCATGAGAAATGACTCCTGATGATAGTTGTCCATTATAGTAGATCTATTTGGCAGAAGTACCAGGGTATCACAGAGAGTGCTTTAGGCCAAAAGTCATGAGAAATGACTCCTGATGATAGTTGTCCATTAATTACCTGTATGATCTTGTCATTTCTCATCCTAATGATCTACACTAGTTTATAAAATTAGTTCCAGTAGTTATATGATTATAATACATATTCTAGAGAAAACACACCCATTTAAATAATTAATAAGCTAAGTTTTTAGGCTTTCAAAAATTGTCAAGCGCATATGGAAATAACTTGGAAATAAAGTTTGGTTTTCAATTTATTTCAATAGAGCATTATCAAACTTTAATTTTGATTCTTTGTACTTCAGTACAAAAAATTTACCATTTTTGTGAAACCCCTTCATAATTTACTATTTACTTAAAATTTACGTATTTACTCAAATTGCTTATAAATTACTGGAACTGTCTACCACAGATTTTTTTCATGGTTTTTCTAAGGACATTTTGGTGTAGAACTTCCCCATTTGTAGTAAAAGGAGATACATTCTTTAAAAAACCTAAAATTTCTATTTTAACTGTTCATTATTTATATTTTACCTTGGTAGACAACCATCTAAATCCATAAATATTGTTCCCTGTCTCTCTTCTGTTATTTTTTGCCAGAAAGTTATTTTGCTGATTCCATCTTTTGCCTTAGTGTCCTATTTTTTAAATTCTACATTTTACTTCAGCAAAGAAAAAAGTAGATAACGCAAGATACAGCGGCAACATATTAATAATTGTTAGGGTGGAATGATCATGGGCTTCATTATGTTCTTCTCTGTATATGTTTAAAATTTTTCATAATAAAAAGGTCTTCAAAAAGTCATCATTCCTGTCTCCCAGTTATTTCAGGTTTTCTCTCCAGGAGTTGAGAGCCATTAGAATTATATTCTAGTTATAAGTTCTAGAGTTCAGTTTGGGTGGCTTTCCTAGGGAGGGTGAATTCTTAGAGATTAGTGTCTAATCAATCTGCTAGAATACTTCAGGGATCCAGAAGTTCCCTGTAGTGGGTTTTAGTAAGAAATCTGAGCAGGGATGTGGAAAGTTATAAGAGTATGGAAATAGGCAATAAGTAGATGATGGTATTTGGCAACAGAGAGATCAATGAATGAAAGGTGTGAGTCTCAGCATGTTGGCAGAATGGTGAAGGCAGTCCAGTGATGGCAAATCACATTAGACAGGAAAGTAGAAGCAAGTTTCAGGGGTTTTAGGTTAGGCCCTAAGGAAATAGGCAGAAGCCTTTCAGTACCCTAGACCTAAAGAAACTTTGTTATCTCATATGGTAACAAAGGGAAAGGATCAGATTGCTGGAAATAGGTTTTGAGAAAGAGGTTAGAACTCTAGAAACAAGGAAAGAGTCCAGTTACTAAGAATGGCTTATAAGAGTTGGACAGCAATGAGGCTAACTTGGTACTGAGCCTCTCAAGGGCTCCTTAAATATCCCCTTCCCAGTAACAGGATTGTTTTTCCAGAGCTAATTATGGCTGTAAGAGATGTGTGCAGTTTCTTCAAGCAGCAGCCTTTGTTCACATGTGACTCATTATTTAATGAGTGTTAGTTGGTGGGTTCGGGTCTGGCACCAAGATCCATGTTTCAGGCTTTTGCTAGACCTACTGGTATCTGTCACTGGGTCACAGCTAATGTAGCAGCCTAGCGGGGAGTTATCAAATATCACTCCAATTTTCGTTTTCTCCAGTGCATAACTGAAAATCCCCCCTCCCTTTTTTTGATATCTTGGTGGCATCAGTTGTCCCAGTTTACCTGGGATTGAGGGGTTTCTAAGATGTAGACTCTTCGGTGCTAACACTGGGAAAGTCTCAGGCAAACCAGGATGATTTATATTAGTACTTCTGCTGTAACTAGCTAACATACCACTGTTTTGTGTGCCATGATTTATTTGGAGGCTATTTGCTGATAATACAACTGTGAATTGAATGTTGTACCTTACTTAAATTAAAACTTAACTGTGTCCTATAAATATGAATCCTTGCCAGAGTAGTTTTCTGTATCAATTTAAATTGTTAGGGACTTAGAAAATAACTTTTATTAAAGTAGAAGAAAATCGAGGCTCGATGTTTTAAATGTTGATATGGTATTTCAGCTTAATGATCTATGTCTCCTGTAAATTCCCAAGTAAGATTTGTGTTTATAAAATAAGTTTTTTTTTACTAGATTTATGGTAAGTACAAGAATACTTATGCAAAAACAAAATGTTATGCATTTAACATAAAAGTTTATTTAATAACCTTAAAGCCAACTTATTTTCAATAAAGCTTGCTAAACTAGCCCACTGGTGAGTGAATTAACTGATTAAAAATACTTTCTTAAATATATCTTTTTTATAACCATTTTAGATTGGTAATGGTTTAAAATCCAACGTGAACAAAGAATGTTAGGGCATTGGAAGTAGCACTGACATTGGCCCATAGTTTTCCTCTGATTAAATGAAAGTGACACCAGTAGATTAGAATGAGACTAGGACAATTCACACTGCAATTGTGTTAGTTTAACTTTAACAATCTTTTAACACTCTTGTTTAAATGTAGCTGACATACCATAATTACAAATCTACAAGCCTTGATTATAGAATTTTACATCATGAATCAGTGGGGAAATTGTATTGATTTTTTTTTTTAAGCAAGCACCTTTCCCAAACTGTGGCATCTTCCCAAATATGTGTATACCTTTACCTTTGATATACAACTGTGTATGATATATATACTATGTACAGCAGGCATAATAACATAAAAATTAAGTAAAATTTCCGTGTTAATAAATATATATTCATATATAATGTATATAATATACTATATTGACATACATTGTATATGTATACTGAATATGTTTATTGTACTGACATAAAAGTGAAAAATAGGAATGACACATATGTTTGCATAGACATAGATGTAGTTTTTCCCCTGTAGCTGTAGTTGTTTATATACTTCTTATATTTAAAGTAAAAATGGATAGAAGTGTGGTGGACAGTATCTGGGAGAGGTTAAGGACATAGCCCTGAAAATTTCCTGTAAGGTTTAGTAGCTTTTTTATCTTTTCTCCCACATCATACCCCTTTGATTTGAGTTAAAGTAAGTTCAGCCAAAATGGCCAACTTCCTGCCTTGAAATTTAGCCAACTCCTTTTGGAATTTCTGTAATGTATTCAGTTCTCTAAAGCGATGGTCAAAGGCAGTGTCAGAATGGATTGCAGGTGGTCAGCTCTTCACCACCTTCTGCCAACTACTTGGCAAGCAGTGACTTTTAGGAGCTACACAGCTGGCAACCACATGTCTCTTCAAGCTGGAAAGGGAGAAAGCTCAGGCCACTCATGACCATGGTTTTCCCAACACAAGCTGTATTATTCTGTAAGTTAAATGTGGAAGTGGAAGATCTTTTGACCTGTGTGTGTGTGTGTGTGTGTGTGTGTGTGTACGTGTGAATGTGTTCTGTCTTCATTGCATTTATTGTTTGGTAGAAAATTTTGAAAATATATAGTAGAGCAAAGTTGGAAAATTTTGTTAATAATGACTAGTCCACAACCCTTAGAATATAAATGCTTGGATGTGTGATCTATGTATTCCAGGGTTCCATTTCCTATAATGATGCTATTTTATTTGCCTAGAGCTGATTTTTATTTTGTTATTTTTTTTTTTTAGGAGAGACTTTAAAAAAAAAAATTATTTTAGAGAGAGAGCACAGAGGGAGAGGGAGAGTCTCAGGCAGACTCCACGCTGAGTGTGGATCTCACGACCCTGAGATCATGACCTGAGCCAAAACCAAGAGTTGGATGCTTAACCCACTGAGCTACCCAGGGGCCCGTAGAGGTGATTTTTAAAAAACATCAATCATATGAGTGATCCAGAGATCATTTATTTAGCAGCTTCACTCAGAACCTACGTCTTTGAGTCACTTGGTATAGCATTGGCATATAATAAATACTCAACAAAAGTCTTTCCAGTGAAGAAATGAAGGCACATAATAAATACTCAACAAAAGTCTTTCCATTGAACAAATGAATGAATGGAACCTTATTCTGTAAGGATTTTTTAATATAATAAGCAGTAGGGAGCCATTGAATCAATTACAGTAAGACAGTATAATAGTTACTATAGCTATTTATTGTTGCAGTTTGAGTTAAACAAATAGAATCCCAGGCTCCGTTTAATACATACTATATATGGGACCCTAGACAAGTTAGTTAACCTTTAAAAGCCACAGTTTTCTTAGCTGAAAAATGGGTTAATAATATCTTTCTCATACTGTTGTTGGGAGAATTAAGTAAGGTAATCATGTAAAGCATTTGGCCAAATGCCTGATTGGTAGTAAATGTTTAGTTATGTTAACTGCTGTCATTATTATCATCATCACCATTCTGTAGTTACATAAAGTGTGGATATAGGGCATAAAGATGAATGATCTGATCCCCTGGAGAGGCTGTGAGACTTGCTTTCTTTTAAATTGTGATAAAAATTTGCTTTTTAGTTGTTTGTTATGTTCACTGATTGGCTGCAGAGAGAGAAGGGAGGAAGATGAAGCTTGTGTTTTTGAGTCATCTATAGGACTTTGTAATGGTCATCTTTCTATAAACTGCTGAGGCAGGGATGCCCTACTTACTCTAAAAATCTCTTTATATCAGTGACGTTGTCTTTTTAACAGTTTAAAAAATACTGTATCAATATTATTAACACAATATAACAAAGCCAGTTTCACTCTTAGTGCATTTCTGTAAAGTTTATTGTAGGGAAGAGTAGTCAAGGGAGTTTTTGAGAGCTGTTATTCTAAAATGTATAAACGATTCACTACAACTGTCAAAAGACATTCTTACTTTTCTTTCTTTCTTTCTTTTTAAACCAAAATATTTATTTTGTGATTAATCAGTCGTTGAAATCCTTAAGATGAACTGGACGCTGCAACAGCTGCCCTCTTGGGTTTAGGTGTTGTTCCTTCATGAATCTGTGCCTGAATCTGTGGTATACAATTTTTAGGTGCTTCATTCAACTGGTCCCAGTGGTATTTCGTCTCTTAGCCTTGGTGCTCCAGTTATACTTTCTCTTCTGCTTGGCAAGATAGCCACATTTGCCACCGGTGGACTTCTGAAGGCGGTAGACCTTAGAGCCACAGTAGGGGCACAACGTGTGTATCTTACTGCTATACTTTCCAAATGATGAAGTCCCCTTCCTCATCTCTTTTCTCTGGCTGAGACCAAAGAGCAACATTCTTACAATTCTAATGCTAGTTATTTCCAAACCCTCCTTTATCTTTATCTTTGGTTTTTATCTTTCTGGGTTTTTTTTTAAGGATTTATTTGAGAGAAAGAGAGCGAGAGAGCGTGAGAGCTTGCACAGTGGGGAGGGGCTGAGGGAGAGGGAGAAAGAAACCCAAGCCCACTCCGCATTGAACACAGAGCCTGATGCAGGGCTTAATCTCACGACTCTGAGATCATAACCTGAGCTGAAATTAAGAGCCCAAGGCCTAAGTGACTGCACCACCCAGGCACCCCAAGGTTTTTATCTTTGGTTTTTAACTGAGTTCCCTGTTTATTGTTGTCATTGAGATCCTTTAACTTGTGCTAAAGAAGTATCTTAGGGAGTCTTATGTATATACATGCGTTCTAACTCACAGTTTGTCTATAAAGGTTATCAGAACAAGTAGGCACGTACTTTTTAACTGAATGACCCTCAGGTTCTGAGCAGTACTAGATGGCATGCTTTTAATATGGCCTCCATTGCCTGAAAAACATCTGTACTCTATGAAATTTTTGAAGACCTATAAATCTACTGGAATGTATTTCCACTTAGATTACTGGTATAGCATTGTAATTTTGATCTCCCAAGCCTAGAATGTTAAGTTCTAAGGATTCTGCATTATGTCAAGATATACAAAGATTTTCTTGAAGCCATGCAGTTTTTGTCACCTTTTTAGGGACCAGAGGGGTGGTGTCTAACACATTGCTTTTTACAAAGTAGACATTTAATACGTACTTGTCAGTCGAGTTACAGAATGGAGGGAACTAGAGAAGAGGTCAATTATATGCCCGGGAACAGCTCAAGAATCTGGAAAAAGAAGTTGCTTTATAACAGTGAGAGATGGAGAAAGTTGATGAATACTCTCTTTAAACTTCAGGAGCAACAGAACTAGCTCTAATAATCTCAGCCTTCAAAGACTTGTCAAGATAGTACTTTTATTAGAGAAACAAGATAAGAAAATAATTTCTATCAAGGATTTGTTTAAAAGTTAACTTTACAGCATTTTTAAGCTATGTTGGAGACTACTGTAGAAAAATTTTTAATTATTAAAGTTCGATCAAGAAATGTTTTATAGTTTGCCTAGAACTAACCAGAACACTGTCTCCCTTTGATTGTAATTTAATAGAGGTAGGTGTATGTGTATGTGTGTTACTGTCCATTGTTAAGTTACTTACAAAAATAGGCTCGTGCACTGCAGGGTTTTTTTTTTTTTTTTAAGATTTTATTTATTTGAGAGAGAGAGAGAGAGAGAAACAGCATGAGAGGGGAGAGGGTCAGAGGGAGAAGCAGGCTCCCCGCTGAGCCGGGAGCCCGATGCGGGACTTGATCCGAGGACTCCAGGATCATGACCTGAGCTGAAGGCAGTCGCCCAACCAACTGAGCCACCCAGGTGCCCCAGGGTTTTTTTCTTTTTTTAAATCTAAGAAAAATGTAGGGTTATAGGTAAATTGAAATCTTATTATGAGCAGTAGGTGGTATTCCAGAGAAACTAAAACAGCAAAGTTTTGGGCTCGGTCCTTAAATCTGTGCTGTTAAATTATGCAGTGTACATGTATCGGAATATTTATTCTTAGAACTTCAAGTATCACTTTATGTAAATCCCTGATCTCTAGCTTTATCCTGAACTTTAGACTCATTTTAAAGTATTGAATGAATGCCCTTATTTTAGTTTTCACTAAATCTGTTTTCACTCCATCTGATTTCACGCCATCTGACACCAAACTGATTACCTTCTCAAATCTGATCCTCTTCACCTGTGTTCTTTTATGCAGAAAAATTATTTTTAAAAACCTGCCTTGTTTTTCTCTTTTTTTTTTTTAAAGATTTCACTCATTTATTTGACAGAGAGCACAAGCAGGAGGAGCAGCAGAGGGAGAGGGAGAAGCAGGCTCCCCACTGAGTAGGGAGCCTGATGCTGGGCTTGATCCCAGGACCCTGGGATCATGACCTGAGCTGAAGGCAGACTCCTAACCAATCGAGCCACCCAGGGCCCCGAGCGGTAATTATTTTATGTATAAAAAAAAAAATGCAGAGAAAACCCAATAAACCTGAAATGAAACACTATAGGTACATTTGAAGTGCCCTTTCTGAGTCAGTTCCTCTCCCTCTTTGCCTGTAATTTTTATTCTGAATTTGACTTCATCATTTCCATGCATATTTTAAACTTTTAATTTATATTGGAGATACATAAACCATATTATAATATGTCCTGTGAACTTAACATTATATAACAAAATATATCTGGAAGGATACCCAGGAAACTAGTCATATCGGTTGTCTCCTGGAAGGAAAGCTGTATAACTGGAGGGAGGACAAGAATGGGAGGAAATTTTTATAATTTTAAATCATGTGTTACCTATCAAAATATAAATTAATTAAGAAATTTTACATTGTAAATAGTGTAACTATTCATAAATTCATATTCATACCTATGAAACCTTTTATTAATTTTCATGCATCTTAATATTACTGTTTTTGAGACTCATGTTGAAACATGTAGCTCTAATTCATTCTTTTGTGTGAACGTACTAGTGTTTTTTTTTCATTCTCATGTTTATGGACATTTAGGTTTTTTGTGCGTAATGTTACTGTTTTTGAGACTTCATGTTGGAACATGTAGCTCTAATTCATTCTTTTATGTGAATGCACTAGTGTTTTTTTTTTCATTCTAGGCTTGATGGATATTTAGGTTGCTTTTCCACTCATTTTTCACTTTTACAAATAATGCTACCATATACTTTGTTAATTATGGCTCCTAGTGCACATATATAACAGTTAGTGTAAGGCAGAATTTCTCAAGGAGTGGGCCCTGAGTGGATTATAGTTGTATGGAGATACAGCTCTCCTTTAACCTTCAGGATGATCAGGTGTGGCAAGAACAACGATGGGATAATACGAGGGAGGAGCCTTTCATACTGAAGAAACAGTAAATACAAAGGCTTGACAAACAGAGCCAGGGTGGCTAGTTTTAGGAACAGCAACCAAGTGAGATAGAAGAGGAGAGGGGTAGGAGACACACCAAGAAGTAGGAGGGAGAGGGTACAGTTCCTATGGGGTCTAGTTTGTAAGGATTTGGGCTTGAGTCTCAGATCAGATGATACCACCTCTGTAGAAGTTTCCCTGGCTTTCTCCAAAGTTAGTGTTTCCCTGTCTGTGTTCTTAAAGAACTTTGTAGTTTTTGGTAAGATAGTACTAAAAATACATTATCTGTTGAATTCACTAGACTAGTGGTTTCCAAAGTATGGTCTAGAAGTCCCTTGGGGTCTCTGAGACACTTTCAGTGTGTCTGCAATGTAGAAGTTATTTTCATAGTAATACTGAGACATTATATGCCTTTTTCACTTTAATTTGCTCACAGTTTTATAGTGGAGTTTTCCAAAGGCTATATGGTACGTGATAGTGCAATAGATTGAATGCATAAGATATGAAAATCTAGATGCTTCTATTAGTACAGACATTTTAAAAATTTGCAAAAATGTAAAACATTTGTTAAGTGAATTAAATACATATAATTTTTTAATTTTCAAAACTTTTAAAAAATTTCTTAATTTTAATTAATACAATAAGCATTGATATAATTCATATAAATAAAAGCTCCTTGGGGTCCTGTGATAGTGTGATTTATAAAAAGAAATTTATGGGAAAGATGGTGGAGGAGTAGGGGACCCTATTTCAGCTGGTCCCCGGAATTGAGCTGGATATCTACCAGACCACTCTGAGCACCCATGAAACCAGCCTGAGGTGTAAGAAGATCTGGATCTCTACAGACAGAATACCGCAGGCGGTTGGTTTTGAGGTACGAAGCGGGGAGCCATGATTCCGCGGGCAGATATCGGAGGATAAATGGCAGCGGGAGGGTGCCTGGCCGTGGGGATCCTACACCGCTGGTGAGCGACGGCCTCACGCGCTGGGGACGGGGCGCAGACTCGCAGACCGGTAGCAGCGGGGAAAGGACTCTAGGGCAGCCCCTGGGGCAGAAATCCTGAGCGGCGGGGTCGCGTGTGCGCGAACTGGGAGCGGCTGGCAGTTTTAGAAGCACAAAGGGCAGAGACGTGCCCCGACCTGGTGGCAGGACTGGGAGCGCTGCGGAGGGGCACACAACCCAGGCCGCTGCAGTTTGTAGCAGCACGGACAGAAACGGAGACGGTGTGGCCTGGAGAGCTCACTGAAGAACATACTGCGATCTCTCTGCTCTGAGGCAGAGGGTTGGAAACGGTCTCTTCTGCTCTGACTCGCGGAAGAGACGCGGAAAGCCACCAGGGAAAGCCGCCAGAGAACAAAAGCCCCAAAAACTGATTCCCGCTGAGCCCATCCCCTGCCACAGGGGCGCAGGGCAACTCCGCCCAAACAGGGTTGCCTGAGTAACAGCGCGGCAGGCCCCTCCCCCAGAAGACAGGCTGGGAAAACAAGAGGCCAGCTACCCTAAGGTCCCAAGAAAACAGGTGCATCTTGCTTGGGTTCTGGTCAATAATTTGGACTCTATACATTCCCTCAAACACCCATCAACAGAATGACTAGGAGGAGGAGCCCCCAAAATAGAAAAGACTCAGAGATTATGATTTATGCTGCAGATTTACAAATGGATGCAGATATAACTAAGATGTCGGAGATGGAATTCAGGCTAGCAATTGTGAAGACAATGGCTAGAATGGAGAAATGGCAACATAGAGTCTCTTAAGGGCAGAAATGAAAGCTGAATTGGCAGAACTTAAAAATGCTATCAGTGAGATCCAATCCAATCTAGATAATCTAACAGCTAGGGTAACTGAGGCAGAAGAGTGAATAAGCGACCTGGAAGACAATATAATAGATAAAAAGGGAAAAGAGGAGGCCAGGGAAAAACAACTCAGAATCCATGAAAATAGAATCAGAGAAATAAGTGACACCATGAAGCGTTCCTATGTCAGAATAATTGGAATCCCGGAGGAAGTGGAGAGAGAGAGAGGACTAGAAGATGTATTTGAGCAAATCGTAGCTGAGAACTTCCCTAATCTGGGGAATGAAACAAACATTCGCATCCTAGAGGCAGAGAGGACCCCTCCCAAGATCAAGGAAAGCAGGCCAGCACCCCGGCATGTAATAGTAAAACTTGCAAATCTTAGAACCAAGGAAACCATCTTAAGGGCAGTTAGGGGGAAGAGATTCCTTACGTACAGAGGGAGGAACATCAGAATAACGTCAGACCTATCCACAGAGACCTGGCAAGCCAGAAAGGCCTGGCAAGACATATTCAGGGTACTAAATGAGAAGAACATGCAGCCAAGAATACTTTATCCGGCAAGGCTGTCATTTAGAATGGATGGAGAGATGCAGAGCTTCCACGCCCGGCAGAAACTGAAAGAATATGTGACCACTAAGCCGGCCCTGCAAGAAATATTAAGGGGGGTTCTATAAAAGGAGAAAGACCCCAAGAGTGATCTACAACAGAAATTTACAGGGACAATCTATAAAAACAAGGTCTTCACAGGCAACATGATGACAGTTAATTCATATCTTTCAGTAATCACTCTCAACGTGAATGGCCTAAACGCTCCCATAAAACAGCACAGGGTTGCAGATTGGATAAAAAGACAGGACCCATCCATATGCTGCCTACAAGAGACTCATTTTGAACCTAAAGATACATCCAGACTGAAAGTGAAGGGATGGAGATCCATCTTCCATGCCAGCGGACCTCAAAAGAAAGCTGGGGTAGCAATTCTTATAGACAAATTAGATTTTAAACTAAAGTCTGTAATTAGAGACACAGAAGGACACTATATCATTCTTAAAGGGTCTGTCCAACAAGAAGATCTAACAATTGTAAATACCTATGCCCCCAACATGGGAGCAGCCATCTACATAAGCCAACTGTTAACCAAAATAAAGAGTCATATTGATAACAATACGTTAATTGTAGGAGATCTCAATACTCCACTCTCAGCAATGGACAGATCATCTAAGCAGAAAATCAACAAGGAAACAAGAGCTTTGAATGATACATTGGACCAGATGGACCTCATAGATACTTACAGAACATTCCACCCTAAAACAACAGAATACTCATTCTTCTTGAGCGCACAAGGAACTTTCTCCAGAATAGACCACATACTGGGTCACAAATCAGGTCTCAGCCGATACCAAAAGATAGAGATTATTCCCTGCATATTCTCAGACCACAATGCTTTAAAACTGGAACTCAATCACAAGAAAAAATTTGGCAGAAATTCAAACACTTGGAAGCTAAAGACCACTCTGCTCAAGAATGTTTGGGTCAACCAGGAAATCAAAGAAGAACTTAAACAATTCATTGAAATCAATGAGAACGAAAACACATCGGTCCAAAACCTATGGGATACTGCAAAGGCGGTCCTAAGGGGGAATACATAGCCATCCAAGCCTCACTCAAAAAAATAGAAAAATCCCGAATTCACCAACTAACTATACACCTTAAAGAACTAGAGAAAAAGCAACAAACGATGCCTAAGCCACGCATTAGAAGAGAAATAATTAAAATTAGAGCAGAAATCAATGAATTAGAAACCAGAAACATAGTAGATCAGATCAACGAAACTAGAAGTTGGTTCTTTGAAAGAATTAATAAGATTGATAAACCACTGGCCAGACTTAACCCAAAAGAGAAGAGAAAGGACCCAAATTAATAAAATTATGAATGAAGGGGGAGAGATCACGACTAACACCCAGGAAATAGAAACAATTATTAGAAATTATTAACAACTATATGCCAATAAACTGAGCAATCTGCATGAAATGGAGGCCTTCCTGGAGTCCTATAAGCTGCCAAGACTGAAACAGGAAGAAATTGACAACCTGAATAGGCCAATAACCAGTAATGAGATTGAAGCAGTGATCAAAAACCCCCCAAAAAACAAGAGTCCAGGGCCTGATGGATTCCCTGGGGAATTCTACCAAACATTCAAAGAAGAAATAATACCTATTCTACTGAAGCTGTTTCAAAAAATAGAAACAGAAGGAAAACTTCCAAACTCATTCTATGAGGACAACATTACCTTAATCCCCAAACCAGGCAAAGACCCCATCAAAAGGAGAATTTCAAACCGATATCCCTGATGAATATGGATCCCAAAATCCTCAACAAAATCTTAGCTAATAGGATCCAACAATACATTAAAAGGATCATCCACCACGACCAAGTGGGATTTATCCCCGGGATGCAAGGGTGGTTCAACATTCGCAAATCAGTCAGTGTGATAGAACACATTAATAAGAGGAGGGAGAAGAACCATGTGGTCCTCTCAATTGATGCAGAAAAAGCATTTTACAAAATACAACATCCTTTCCTGATTAAAACTCTTCAGAGTATAGGGATAGAGGGAACATTCCTCAAGTTCATAAAACCCATCTATGAAAAACCCACAGCGTATATCATCCTCAATGGGGAAGAGCTGAGAGCCTTTCCCTTAAGATCAGGAACATGTCAAGGATGCCCACTCTCACCACTGTTGTTCAACATAGTATTAGAAGTCCTAGCAACAGCAATCAGACTACAAGAAATAATAGGTATTCAGATTGGCAAAGAAGAAGTCAAACTCTCTCTTTTCGCAGATGACATGATACTTTATGTGGAAAACCCAAAAGACTCCACCCCCAAATTACTAGAACTCATCCAGCAATTCAGTCTGTGGCAGGATAAAAATCAATGCACAGAAATCAGTTGCTTTCTTACACACTAACAACGCAACTGTAGAAAGAGAAATTAGAGAAACGATTCCATTTACAATAGCACCAAAAACCATAAGATACCTCGGAATAAACCTAACCAAAGAGGTAAAGGATCTATACTCTAAGAACTACAGAACACTCATGAAAGAAATTGAAGAAGACACAAAAAGATGGAAAAACATTCCATGCTCATGGATCGGAAGAATAAACATTGTTAAAATGTCTATGCTACCCAGAGCAATCTATACCTTCAATGCCATCCCGATCAAAATTCCAATGAGATTTTTCAAAGTGCTGGAACAAACAATCCTAAAATTTGTATGGAATCAGAAAAGACCCCGAATCGCCAAGGAAATGTTGAAAAAGAAAAACAAAGCTGGGGGCATCACGTTGTCCGATTTCAAGCTATATTACAGAGCTGTGATCACCAAGACAACATGGTACTGGCACAAAAACAGACATAGACCAATGGAACAGAATAGAGAACCCAGATATGGACCCTCAACTCTATGGTCAAATAATCTTTGACAAAGCAGAAAAAAACATGCAATGGAAAAAAGACAGTCTCTTCAATAAATGGTGCTGGGAAAATTGGACAGCCACATGCAGAAGAATGAAACTCGACCATTCTCTAACACCATTCACAAAGATAAACTCAAAGTGGATGAAAGACCTCAATGTGAGACAGGAACCCATCAAAATCCTAGAGGAGAACATAGGTAGTAACCTCTTTGACATCGCCCACAGCAACTTCTTTCAAGATACATCTCCAAAAGCTAGTGAAACAAAAGCAAAAATGAACTTTTGGGACTTTATCAAGATAAAAAGCTTCTGCACAGCAAAGGAAACAGTCAATAAAACAAAGGCAACCCACAGAGTGGGAGAAGATATTTGCAAATGACACTACAGATAAAGGGCTGGTATCCAAGATCTATAAAGAACTTCTCAAACTCAACACCCAAAAAACAAATAATCAAGTCAAAAAGTGGGCAGAAGATATGAAAAGACACTTCTCTGAAGAAGACGTACAAATGGCTAACAGACACGTGAAAAAATGTTCATCATTAGCCATCAGGGAAATCCAAATCAAAACCACATTGAGATACCACCTTACACCAGTTAGAATGGCAAGAATGGACGGAAAAAAACAACAAATGTTGGAGAGGTTGTGGAGAAAGGGGAACCCTCTTAC
This sequence comes from Halichoerus grypus, assembly GCF_964656455.1. Classification (NCBI taxonomy): domain Eukaryota; kingdom Metazoa; phylum Chordata; class Mammalia; order Carnivora; family Phocidae; genus Halichoerus; species Halichoerus grypus. Next base: position 94,454,302 of record NC_135713.1, read on the forward strand.
ACTGTTGGTGGGAATGCAAGTTGGTACAGCCACTTTGGAAAACAGTGTGGAGGTTCCTCAAAAATTTAAAAATAGAGCTACCCTATGACCCAGCAATTGCAGTACTGGGTATTTACCCCAAAGACACAGATGTAGTGAAAAGAAGGGCCATATGCACCCCAGTGTTCATAGCAGCAATGTCCGCAATAGCCAAACTGTGGAAAGAGCTGAGATGCCCCTCAACAGATGAATGGATAAAGAAGATGTGGTCCATATATACAATGGAATATTACTCAGCCATCAGAAAGGATGAATACCCAACTTTTACATCAACATGGATGGGACTGGAGGAGATTATGCTAAGTGAAATAAGTCAAGCAGAGAAAGTCAATTATCATATGGTTTCACTTATTTGTGGAACATAAGGAATAGCATGGAGGACATTAGGAGAAGAAAGGGAAAAATGGGGGGGATAATTGGAGGGAGAGATGAACCATGAGAGACTATGGACTCTGAGAAACAAACAGGGCTTTAGAGGGGAGGGAGGAGGGGGGATTGGTTGGCCCGGTGATGGGTATTAAGGAGGGCACGTACTGCGTGGAGCACTGGGTGTTATACAAAAATAATGGATCATGGATTACCACATCAAAAACCAGTGATGTATCGTGACTAACATAACATAATAAAATTTTTTAAAAAATAAAAAAAAAGAAATATATGTTTGGTCTCCCTTCCCATTCCAGACACAGAGCTCCTAAAACTCTTGGAATTTCCTAAATGAGGAGAGCAATAAAGATCTTTCTTTGTGTTAAGGAGATGATTTTTGGAAAGTCCCTAGGTGTCTAACTGAAGGTTGGGTCTGTTGCCAGGGAACCAACTCTCATTAAAGGGTTGGAACTTTTAGTCCCATCCCCTGACCTCTAGGGAGGAGAAAGCGGCTGGATGTTGAATCAGTCACCAGTGGCCAATGAGTTTATCTTGCTTTTTTATTTTATATAATTTTATCAGTTGTATATTGCTAAGGAGTTACATTGTTTCATTATTTTTTAATTTGTAAGAAGAGTATCTTCTAGGACTTAGTATTTTTTACTCTATGTTATGTTGGTAGGATTACCCATATTTTTACATTTAGATGTAATACATTTGTTTTGACTGTTGTATATTATTTCCTTGTGTGATAATTCCACAATTTATTTATCCATTCTTCTAGCAGTGGGCATTTGGATTGTTCCGTTACTGTGCTTCTATGTACGTTCTTGTTCATGTCTTTGGTAATGATGTATGAGAGTTTTTCTTGGATATTTCTCCAGGAATGGAATTGTCAGGTGACAGGTATGTGAATGGTCTACTTTGTAAAATCATGCCAAACTGTTTTCCAAAGCAGTTGTACCATTTTACATTCTCAGCTGCATTCTATGAGAGTTCTTTTTGTTGATCCACATCCTCTCCAAAGCTTGGTAGACCTTAATTTTATTCTAATACTGTTTTTATTTACTTTTCATTTTGTAGGAAAATTATTTTGATTATTTTTTTTCAACAAGCATCCCCACAGATAAAGAGAGTAAAGGAGGTATGAAGCTTCAGTCTCCAACCACATACTTAATCACCTCCTTCTTCCTTGTGTAGAATAATGTATATGCCTCAGGCAACCCAGGGTTTTTTTTTACCTGGTGGAAAGGAGAGGTTCTTTGGAAAGATCCTTTGGAAAGTTGTCCATTTCTAGGACACTGCATTCAGTATTGAATGCCTGGGGAGTGAGGGGAGGCTTACAGGTGGAGGTCTGGATAATGGGTCCTGAAAACCCACTTGTTGCTGGGTTGAGCAGGAGCTAAGGCTAAAGAAGGCCAACAATATTACTTTCTAAATGACCTTTTCCATGTTATTGTGTTAATTCTGTTCTTTTCCACTTTTATTGAGATATATTTTGCATATAACATTGTTTTAGTCCAAGGTGTACAACATAATTATTTGATATATATGTGTGTGTATAGCAAAATACTACCACGATAAGTTTAGTTAACATCAGTCACCTCACATAATTTTTTTTCTTGTGATGAGAACTTTTAAGATTACTCTCTCAGCAACTTTCAGATATATAATACAGTATTGTTTTGATGGTGACTATATGTCACCATGCTGTACATTACATCCCCAGAACTTATTTATAAATGGGAGTTTTTACTTTTGGCTACCTTTACCTATTATTCCCCCACCCTTATCTCTGGCAACCACCAATTTGTTCTCTGTTTCTATGAGTTTGTTTTGTTTTTAGATTCCACATAAAAGTGAGATCATACAATATTTCCCTTTCTCTGTCTGGCTTATTTCATGGAGCATAATGCCATCAGTGTCCATCCATGTGTTGCAAATGGCAGGATTTCCTTCTTTTTGTGGTTGAATAATATTGCATTTTATATGTATATATACAGTTGACCCTTGAACAGTGTGGGGGTTGGGACACTGTGCAGTTGAAAATCCACTTATAACTTTTATTCCTCCAAAATTTTACTAATAGCCTACTATTGACCAGAAGCCTTACTGATAACATAAACAGTCAATTAACACATACATTGTATGTTACATGTATTATATACTGTATTCTTACAATAACATAGGCTAGAGAAAATGTTATTTAAAAAATCATAAGGAAGATGAAATACATTTACAGTACTATACTATATTTATAAAAAAAAAAAAACACATGTAAGTGAACCCATGCAGTTCAAACCTTTGTGTTTCAGGGCCAACTTATATACAGCACCACATTTTCTTTATCTCTTCATCTGTCACTGGACGTTTCGGTTGTTTCCATGTCTTGGTTATTGTAAATAATGTTGCAGCGAATAGGGGAGTACAGATATCGTTTTGAGACAGTGATATCTGTTCATTCTGATATATGATAACTTAAGTTCTTAAATTTGGCACAGCACTTCTAGAGAAGGATTTTAATTTATTCTTGATAATGTTTAATTGTTAACCTACACCGTAAGTTTTATAATTGTCATTATCATAGGTTTAAAAATCTAGTAGATGTACATACCCTTAATCTTCACTACTTGTACCCCAACCAAAAGCAAGGTGTTTATTTCCATTCATTTATATTCATTTATATTTTCTTTTATATATCCTATATAGGTCTCAAAATAGATACTTTTAAAAAAATTTATATTACTCTTTAAAACTGTCATGACATTTCTAGTATTAGATTAAATAAAAGTAGTCTCAGGAGCCAACTTTGGCTTTTGTTTGTAAAAAGAATAATAATTCTAATGATTTCTGTCTTTTAAATGGGCAGTATTATACATAATACTTAGTGATGACTCTGGATCTGCATTTCATACATCTTGGAGTGAACACTGTGGCTATTTCCTCAGTATCTTTTTTTTCTTGTCTTGATATCTGCCTGTATTTTCATGCCAGTATCCATCATCCGTACCCATGTACATAGAACACCTGTTGTTTGAGGAAACTGCTCCACCTCTCTCTGTTTTAGCCAGTCAAGTTCCATTTCCACAAGGTACATTTCAGAGCTCTTGCTTAGAATTCTGGCTCAGAGTATTCTGTGGCTGGCAGCCTTCCTTTAGCACTTAGGGAATCTGCCTTTGGGATGAAACTTGGGTTATGGATGGCAGAATGACATACAAAGGGAAATTTCTTGATGCTCTTGTTAACTGCTGAATCAAGACAACCATAAAGTATATCCTCCCTTGGATTTTAGTTACACAAACCAAAAAATTCCTATAGTGCTTAAATTCCTTAAATTGAAATCATGTTACTTGCAACTGAGATTGAAATCCTTACTCCAAATTCTAATTTATATATACCTATGTATAATATAAGGAAGAATTTCCTTTATTGAACTAGCTAGAGATTGCTTTCTCTTCTTTGTCTCTCTCCCCCCCTTTCTTTCTTTTCTTTTTCTCTAATTTTGTTTTGTCTTTTTTTTTTTTTTTTTATTCTGTTGTTGCTTTAGGCTCAACTTTGGCTCCTGTTTGCCTCCATTTCAGTGTCCTATTGAGGTCTTATCCTCTGTGTAAGAAGTAGGGAAAAACAGTATCTTCCTTCAACCCTCCCCTTCACCTCCCAACTCTTTTTGTCCAGTTCAGTGCTATTCTTTGGTTAGCGGGGGATGGAAGAGGTAAGAGGAGGAAGAGGAAATGTCAGATTAAATTATCTTGCCTTGAAATCCCAACAACCCTTTGTTCTCACAGACTCTGCCCTTCTGTTCCAGTTGCTCATCCTACCTTCTAGGAGGAAAGAGAGTCACCGCTTCTGTGGCAAGGACTGTAATAAATTAGGCATTCTTGGCATCCAAGTTGAAATTCTGATTTTTTTTCTTATTAGAAGCATAGTTATACATGGTATACATAGTATTCTGTCAAAAGTATTTCACGCACATTGAATACTTAAGTAGGGTTAGCTAGGCTTTTGTGGGACAACTTATAAAACTTAATACCAAGTATAGCATTTTTCCTGTGGAAAACATGTCTACTGAGATTTCTACAAACCTGATTATAATAAACATCTTTGCAGTATAACTGTGGCTCTAATTGGAAAATGCTTGAATTACACTGTGTGATAACTTGGTTTCATGTTTACTTTAAATTTTTTTCTGTCTCTTGCTTTCATATATATTGTCAGCCATTTATGTGTCTCTTACTATTCCTGCTTCTGATAACTTCTCTTTACTTCTGTCACTCTTCCTTTTGCTACTGCTAATCTATTTTAGGGGAACTCAGACTGTTTCTACTGATTTCTAGTAGTGATGTGAAAATTCAGATTGTCAGAAGTGTGCTAATTATTGCTTTACTTGGACTAGACTTTCTCTAACTACCATAATATTATACATTAATCTCCACCTGGATACAAGCTTCATAAGCAGGGATACATTCTCCAGAGGCCTGGCACAAAAATTGGTACAATTTTGGTAAATATTGTAAAATGAACGAATTACTCTCAGTGACATTTTAAGTTTCTTGAGAACAGAAAAGTGTCTCATTCTTTATCTCCCTTTAATATATTTAAAAATACTTTAGAACAGTTTTTTGAACAATTTTCAGAAAAGACATGGTACAAAACTCCAAAGGTACGAAAGGATATGCAGTGAAACATGAGTCTGCTGCCCCTGTACGCTGGCCACCCAGTTTTGCCCTCTTGGAGCCAACTTCATTACTCATTTTTGTGTGTATGTATATCCTTTTGGAGATATTTTGTGCATGCACAAGTATTTACATTTATGTCTTTAAAAACAAAAACAAGGGGCACCTGGGTGGCTCAGTCAGTTAAGTGTCTGCTTTCGGTTCAGGTCATGATCCCAGGGTCCTGGGATCCAGCCCCACATCAGGCTCCCTCCTCAGCAGAAAGTCTGTTTCTCCCTCTCTCTGCTCATGCTCTCCCTCTCTGTCTCTCTCAAATAAGTAAATAAAAAATTTTAAAAACCTTAAAAACAAAAACAAATGATAGTATACTTTCTAAACATTGTTGTGCACATTGCATTTTTTGCACTTCCCTAATAGAACATGTAGAGCTGCCTCAATTCCTTTCAGTGGCTGTATTCCTGTGTATGGACATACCATCTTTTTTAAATCCCCAAAAAGGTTTAAAATGATGGACCTCTATATTGTTTCCACTATTTTTATTGATTTGGAAGATAGTGCAATGAATTTTCTTGTATGTGTGTGGTTTTACAAATATGCAGGTGTATCTGTAGGATAAATTCCTACAAGAGGAATTGCTGATGTAGGGGAGCAGAAACTTAACTTTTTTTCTCTGCCCTCCTAAATACTCTGGCTGGGGCCCTATAAATTAAATTGATGAAAGACAGATCAACAAGAGAAAACAAATAGAAGTTTATTAACATGCAAATACATGGGAATGAATACTTAGTAATGAGTAACTTAAGGGGGTTAGAACTTGACCTTACTTAGTAATGAGTAACTTAAGGGGGTTAGAACTTGACCTTAGCTCTTAACAAAAGAACAATTAATTTGTAGAGTAGTGGTAAGACAAAGGGAAAAGATTTTGAGTTTCTAGCAAAATGTAAGGTAAATATTTATGGGGATTTTAGCTTAGTGAAACTGAACAGAAGGCCCAGCTAAAACAGACCAAGCCTCATGTCCCATGGAAACTGGAAAAAATAAACATCTGATATTTAAAAAAAAAAATTTATGGGGAGCTAACTAATGGAAGTTAAGGGCCGATCAGTTAAGTTTGTTATGTAGATTCCTCTCGTGCCATCTCTGGAGTTGTCTCTGGTGGTTAACTCTGTCCTCTGGTAGAAGGGGAGGGGAGACACAAATTTATGTCCTGCTTTTAGGTAAATAGGGGGAAGGCTTCTTATATCTGCTTTTTCTCACTTGAGTTCAATTCAAAATTATCCATATGCCAAAGTGGCATATTTTGGGGTGGCATATCTGCTGTGCTTCCCGGGCTCAGTGACATTTGTGTTTTAAATTTTGAGAGAAATTGGCAAGTTAGTCTCCTAAGAGTTTTATAATCTATTTATAATTCCACTAATGATTTAATACATTATCTTGTTAACATGCAATTTAACACCCTTCTGGTCTGGAAGAATAAAACTGTATGAGTTGGAATGCCCAGATATGTTTAGTTTTTTTTAGGAAAGTACTTTCCATATTGTTGAAAATGACAAGAATGGATGTGGCATGCAGGTATGCTAAACAATTTAAATTCATTTCACTTCTAAATATAGCCCTAAAAGGAGAATATCTTTTCCTTTTGAAACACTAAATTGTATAGCTGATAAAGTACCCCTTAAAGATTCTCTCCTTTCTCCCTCCTCTTCTCCCCCATTTTGCCCCCTCTCCCCGAAACAGACCAGAGGGGTAGATGATTTGTTCAGGATTACCCAGCTAATTATCAGAAGAGCCAGAGCTGGAAAACGTTCTGAAATTGCTACATTACACTCTAATCAGAATGACTTTTCTATTCTGAACTGTTAAAAAATAATTTTAAGTTAGAGTTTATTCAAAGTTTGGTCCTTGAAAGTAGGTTGAGTAAACTTTAATCGTAAGATATTTTTCAGTTTTATCATTTGAATTTCAGTTTTTAAACAATAAATTTGTAATATCTAAAGAATAACTGTTGGTTATACTAGAACTAAGTTAGTTTAATAAAACAGGCCAGCTTTACTTTGTGAACATCCGTTTTGTATTTAGTTCAACATGAGTGATCTTACTTAAGAAAGCACATGAATTGCCTTGGTTTCTGAGAAGATTCATCTTGAGTTCTCCCCACTGGAGAAATTTTGGAGAATATGTTCATATTGTTGAAAATTTTAAGATGGAAAAAGATTCGGTATACAGATGTGCTCAACAGTTTATATCTAGAACAGAGTCCTAAAAGGAGAAAACACTTTTCAAATACACACCTAAAATTGGAAAATATAAAATCTAAAGAAAAACACAAATCTTAACTTTGTTTCAAACACTATTGCCAAAGAATCTTTCTGGCCAAATAGACTAAGAAGAAGCAGAAAAAACTTTAAAAGACCAATAGCACCTTGCTAGCACATTGCTAATAAGGACTAATAGGTACTTAAACTGATGAAAGTGGTTCAGACAACAGCATTATTAACCCCCTACTGTGCCATGTTTTAAGCTGTTAATAGACATTAGCCTTTTAAAGAATGACTAACACTTTATATTCGTTTTCTAAGCTTTTGATACGTTAGTGAACTGTTAGAGCCACTTGGTATATTTGATTCTTATAACTCAGTGTATTTTCCAGAATACTTTTGAGAAAAGGTAACTGCTCTGAAAGTTTAGATTTCATGTAGTCTTTGACTTCTTAATATAGTTAAGCAGTAACTTTACATTACGTTTTGATTACTGTAACTGTTTTTTGTAGAAGTTATTATGGTAGGTATAAATACTAATATGTTTTTCATTAACAGAGAGTGTTAAATATGGGAAATGATCATTCTTAGGTTTGGTGTTTTAAAAAATTTTTATAATTTACATATTAAGGCCAGATTTTTTTTCAAAAAATTTCTAGTAGTATTATGTCAATGAAATTATAAATATTATATATAATTGGTTATTTTCCATAAATGCGTGTAATTCTTAAAGATGTGGCCTCTAGTTATATGTATGTATATATGAGAAGGGAGGATTTTAAAAGTGTAGTTTCCTTTAAAATGTTGTAAATAAACTTTAATGTTGACTTCTTACAAATTAGAATGGTAATTTAAATTTTTGTTTGCTTGCATTGTTTTTAAAGCAGTTCTTTAGAGATTAATAAATAGTTTTTGGATGTTTTATGTTTTGTGTTTCATAATACAAAGCTAATAGAGATTTGATGTGGTTGTAGAACAATTTTGTCTTGAAACTGATTGCATGATGTAAGTAAATGTCGAAGAATATATTGACTGGATTAAATCATGTGATGTGTGTGATTTGGATAAATTAATGTATAAAAATTCAGGGGCTTTGATAATTCTTTAAAGTAAGAACAGAAGCAGAGTACCTAATTTGTCCAGATGGTACATTTTTTGTGACCACAGAAATGAATGAGACATACACAGAGTGCATTTCTGTTATTTCTCATGCCTGTTCAAAACCAAGGGGGAAAAATGGAGTAAAATGTTTAATTGAGAATGCCTTATATTAGTTTGTGGACTTACTATCATGACTACCAAGTTAATACCTGAAGAGCAGGTTTAGGTCTAAGAATTGAGTTTATTATTGAAGGTAATATTGAGGCATAGTAGCTTTTTTTGCTAGCATTAGAGTTTTGATTAAGATCAGGTTATACCAGTTGATCTTCCTTATCCTGGAATAGATGTTTTCTGTGAAGTTAAAATAAAATAGGGACACCTGGGTGGCTCAGTTGGTTAAGTGTCTGACTCTTGATTTCGGCTTAGGTCATGATCTCAGGGTTGTGAGATTGAGCCCCGTGTCAGGCTCTGTGCTGGGTGTAGAACCTGCTTAGATTCTCTCTTTCCCTCTCCCTCTCTCCCCAACCTCCTCTCCCTCTCTAATTAATTAATTAAGATAAATTCCTTTTTCCATATTATTTTAGTATCAAATTTTCCAATTTAATGTCCTACTTAGCTGGAGTTTTGTTTTCATATATTAGAAATAATAGAAACAGTGAACAAGTCTTGAATGGCAAGTTTGAGATGGTTCTAAAGGCTGAAATTCCCTACTGAGAATGAAACGGACAAAAACTGTTCATTCTTCATAAGCAGTTTTACTACCATTGGAGCAGCTTTTATCAGTAAATTTGGAGAGATCAACAGTCAGTTCTTAAGATTTTTTATTCATTTGACAGAGAGCACAAGCAGGGTGAGCGGGAAAGGGAGAAACAGGCTTCCCACTGAGCAGGGAGCCCGATGCAGGGCTCGATCCCAGGACCCTGGGATCATGACCTGAGCCGAAGGCAGACGCTTAACGACTGAGCCACCCAGGTGCCTCTTTTTATTTATTTTTTGACAGAAAAGAAGACAGCGAGAGAGGGAACACAAGCAGGGGGGAGTGGGAGAGGGAGAAGCAGGCTTCCCACTGAGCAGGGAGCCCTAGGTGGGGCTCAATCCCAGGACTCTGGGATAATGACCTGAGCCAAAGGCAGACGCTTAACCAACTGAGCCACCCAGGTGCCCCATTTACTGGCATTCTTTCACACACAGGGACAAAATAAGGAACAGAATACGACATTGAGATTGGATGCTGGACAGTTGTCAGACTCATTCACCATATTGGTGACCGACTTATTCCTGAATACCATCTTCACAGCTCATAACCTTCAGAATTGTATTTCAGCAAAATTAAAATTATATTATGTGAACATTTTGGGGTATTTACTGAGTTAAGTCCTCAAATGTTAAGTCCCCAAATGTCTTCTGTACTCTTGGAGACCATTGACATATAAAGAAAAATTATTGAGGGCCTTTTACAAAAATAACTTAGGTTTTTCTTTTCTTTAGAATGTAAAATATTGAACTTACCTAATTTTTAATTAGAGATCTTAGAAATATGAAACTGTTCAGTAAGAGTAAGTATTAAGAATTTTCTACTTTTGGGGCTCCTGGGTGGCTCAGTCGTTAAGCGCCTGCCTTCAGCTCAGGTCATGATCCCAGGGTCCTGGGATTGAGCCCTGCATTGGGCTCCCTGCTTGCCGGGAAGCCTGTTTCTCCCTCTCCCACTCCCGCTGCTGTGTTCCCTCTCTCGCTGTGTCTCTGTCAAAAAATAAATAAAATCTTAAAAAAAAAAAAAATTTTCTACACTTTTGCCTTATGGCCAGTAAGGTAGGGAGAAGAAGGGGAGGGATGAGTGAGAGACACGTTGCAGGTAGTACACCAGATAATAGAAAAGGGAAGTAAGGGATAGAAAAAAAAAAGGAGTAAATCTTACCTGCTTTGGGTGATGGGCCTCATGTAGTTATACTACCCATTAAAGGACTAATCTCCTTAAGAGTGCCAAAACATGCTTTATTCTCTTTGCAGTCTCCAGAATCCAGGATGGTGCCTTGAACTTAGTAGTTATTCAAGAAGCCTTTGATTCATAGCTAAATGACTGGCAGGTGAATTCATGCTCACAGTTTTTCAAATATTTGAATACTTGTTTAGAGTGCTCTGATTGGGATAACTAGAGTGACCTCTCAAGGTAGAAAGTATTCCCTGAACTATATAAGCAGCAGCCTGAGGGTAGATGAAATTGAGCCAAGGGCCACATCTAGGCTCAAGCCAGTGTCCCTACTCTGTTTTGGGACTTGGTAAACATACCCATTTTTGAATATAAAATCTCCCTTCAGGGACGCCTGGGTGGCTCAGTTGGTTAAGCGACTGCCTTCGGCTCAGGTCATGATCCTGGAGTCCCAGGATCGAGTCCCACATCGGGCTCCCTGCTCAGCGGGGGGGTCTGCTTCTCCCTCTGACCTTCTTCCCTCTCGTGCTCTCTGTCTCTCATTCTCTCTCTCAAATAAATAAATAAAATCTTTAAAAAAATAAAAAAAAATAAAATCTCCCTTCAGACCTTATCTAAATGTGCAGCTTCCTTTGACTAGAACATTCCCCAATACACTGCTCTGAATAATACTGACTAGTCCTTCATTTTTATGTCTCTTCTTGATCATTACTTCTTTCCTGAAGTCTTCCCTGGTTAATGGGGGAATCACATGCTCTTCGTATGTGTCCCACGCACCATCAAACCTATAGACTTAACTGCAATCTGCACCCTTACTTCCCTTATTCTTTCTCTTAAAATCCCAAAGATCTAAACCTCTTTCTTACCTAAAGCCAGCATTCTGCCTGTGCTTTGAATCCCATCTCCTTGCCCTGTGTGTTTGTTTCTTCTCTTTTCTATGCCTTTAATCTCTCTACCAGTATTCAAGCATGCTGAAGTCACCAACATCTTAAAGATTTATTTATGTATGAGAGAGAGAGAAAGAGAGAGGGAGCGCACAGAAGAACATGTGAGTGAGGGGGGAGGGGCAGAGGGAGAGAATCTTCAAGCAGACTGACTCCCTGCTCAAGGGAGTGGCAGGGCTTGATCTCACCGACCCATGAGATCATGACCTGAGCTGAAACCAAGAGGTGGAAGCTTAACCGACTGAGCCACCCAGGTGCCCCTGAAGTCACTAACGCCTTAAAGAATTGACAGCATAAACCTTTATTTCATTTCCCTCCCTAGGATCCAGACCTGTCAAAAATCATGTCTGTATTCACAGGCTCCACACTCCCACCTCCCAGTCAATTCTTTTTTTTTTTTTAAAGATTTTATTTATTTATTTGTCAGAGAGAGAGAGCACAAGCAGGCAGAGGAAGAAGCAGGTTCCCCGCTGAGCAAGGAGCCCGATGTGGGACTCAATCCGAGGACCCTGGGATCGTGACCTGAGCCAAAGGCAGATGCTTAACCAACTGAGCCACCCAGGTGTCCCCTTCCCAGTCAATTCTTAACCTATTGTAATCTTCCCTTACCAAGAGAAGTGAAACAAAGGTCACCCCTAATATGTAATAGTCTTTATCTTGATTTACTAGCAGCAGTTGACAGAATTGCCCTCCCCTTTCTTCTTAAAAGGTTTTTAATCCTATTTTCTTTCTTTCTTTTTTTTGTTACAGTGATACTGCAGTCCTCTGGTTTTCCTTCTACATCTTATCCCTTCCTCGTTCCTACTTTTGGTTTCTTCTTCCTTTGTTATTTATGCAACAGATTATTGAGCCACTAATATATGACAGATATTGTCTGAGTGATAGGGATATAATGCTGAATAAAACAGCTGTAAAAGATCTCATCACAAGAAAAAAATGTTGTTACTTATGTATAGTGATGGATGTTACCTAGACTTAGTGTGTTGATCATTTTGCAGTATATAACGATATGGAATCATTATGTCGTACACCTGAAACTAATATGTTATATGTCAATTATACCTCAATTTAAAAAAAAAAGATGTAGTTCTTGTAGTAATGCAGCTTACATTCTCTTAAATGTTCTCTGGAGTCTACCTAGGTCTCTTTTCCCCTCTCACTTTGTGAATACTTCAGTGAGCAGCCTCATCTGTTCCTGTGCCCTCAGTTGTTTATGACTGCCACATGTGTATCCTTAACCCAGACCTTTCTCTTGAATTCCAGGTCTGGTTACCTCTGGACATTTCTACTTTAATGTCACAGAGACACCTTAAATATAACATGATCTGAAAAGTACTGCAGTAGTTCTGCCCCCACCCCCTGCCAGTCCATGGTTTCTCACTTTTCAGTCTCAGTTTCCCATAGTCAGCTGTGGTCTGGAAGCAGATCCTACTTCTGACACATCATCAGGTCAGTAGTAGCCTAATGCTACGTCACAGCACCTACATCATTCCCCTCACTTCATCTCATCACGTAAGCATTTTATCATCTCAGGTCATCACAAGAAGTGAGTCCAATACTGTACCAGAGTACAGTCCAATTAGATACTTTGAGAGAGACCACATTCACATAACTTCTTTACCGTATATTGTTGTTCTATTTTATTATTATTATTGATCTCTTCTTGTGCCTAATTTATAAATTAAATTTTATCATAGGTATGTATGTTTATGAAAAAGCATAGTGTATGTAGGGTTCTGTACTACTACCCACAGTTTCAGGCATCCAGTAAGGGTCTTGCAACTTATCCCCACAGATAAGGGGATACTACTGTAGTTTTATATTTTCCCTCCCATATCCTTCCTCTTGGGTTCCTTATGTCAGGCAGTGGGACTACCACACCACCATCTGCCCAGTTACCTTTGGCTTCTCCCTCTCCTTTGTCTTCCCATGTCCATCATGCACCACAGTTAATTTTCAACTTTATCTACATTTCAGTTCCCCCCTTTACCACCCTTGAGTAGGCCATCACTGTCTTTCTCTTGGATTACTGCCACAGTCCCCTTGTTTGCCTGGTCCTAGTCATTCACCTTACTATTACATTCTCCATATTGCAGTCACAGTGATCTTTTTAAACTAAAATACGATTATGTCACTCACCAGATATGACTGTCTAATACATTTAGGAATGATCCAAGTTCTTTAGTATGATCTTGTAAGATGTTATGCTGCCCGCCCCCCCCCACTCTCTTGGTTAGCTTTATCTCTTACTACTCTTCTCCACATTCATGAACAATCTTCACTTAATTCTCAAACCAACTTACCATAATCTGTCTCACTTTAGAATCTTTTGTGCTCTTTTTTAGTACCTAGAATGCTACCTCCCTGCTTGCTGCTCTTGCCACATAACCTTTCCCACTTGTTTGCTCTGCTAATTCTTATTCATCAAATCCTAACTTGACATCACTTTCTGGGGAAAGCTTTCCCTAACAGCCCTCCCCCAACTCCCATTTAATTTGTCTCTGCTTCATTTTTTTATTTTTTAAAAAGATTTTACTTATTTGTGAAAGAGAGAGAGAGTGCCCGCACAAACAGGGGAAGCGGCAGGCAGAGGGAGAAGCAGGCTCCCTGCCAAGCAAGGAGCCCTATGCGGGACTCGATCCGACCCTGAGATCATGACCTGGGCTAAAGGCAGATGCTTAACCAACTGAGCCACCTAGGTGTCCCTTGTCTCTGCTTTAAAAGACAAAATAAATATTCTCCCCCCAAAATTAGTGTATTTTCCTGAAAGAGTTGTGGTTATGGAATATGTTTTAGATTTTAAGTGTGGCATTCTCATTTGGATAACTGGGTTTCTGGTTATAATTTTTTTTTAAGCCCCTAGGGAACCTTTTATTTTCATTTTTATTATTTTCTTTAAAGATTTTATTTATTTGACAGAGAGAGACACAGTGAGAGAAGGAACATAAGCAGGGGGAGTGGGAGAGGATGAAGCAGGCTTCCCGCTGAGCAGAGAGCCTGATGTGGGGCTTGATCCCAGGATCCTGGGATCATAACGACTGAGCCACCCAGGCACACCCCTAGGGAACCTTTTAGCTGCTGATATGTTTCAAAAGTAGAAAAATAAGAGATGGACTTGATTAGTTGTTAAAGACATTTCTAAGGGAAGAATTAAAGTATTTTCTCTTCTTGTTCTTAGTAACATTGCAGGTAACTTCAAGCATATATATATAACTCTTTCTATAGAGGAACGTTGCTGTTGGGCCTTTTGACTTCAATATACTGAAATACTAGTCTCAGTAGTACATTTCCCTGGGCAAGATGGGCAGGGAGAAGTGATCCAACCAAAAATGACTGGCCTTCTCTGTAGTATAGTGTATTTTGGACTTTTCTGATCTAACCCAGATTTAGAAATGTGTTTTATTTTACATCATGACACAGTATACACACACACACACACACACACACACACACACACACACACACAACTGAAACAAAACTTTAATGAAATATTCCCATTTTTACCACTTATGATACACTTTGTTATTTCCACTTCCATTCTGTTTTCTTTCATTGAACCAATGATGATCACAACCCACTGAATTGATTTTGGGAGTCATGGATTAGAACTCTGACTAATGCGTTACAACCAGCCATTTGGGAACACTCTTATAGAAGTAGGTGGTGACTAGAATCTGTTTTCAAACTAGCCAGTTCAACAAGCAGAATCACAGCCAAGTGGGAGCCCTTGGTATGGGAAGGACATGACTAACAGTTACTTAATACCTGCATGATGCAGCATTGGACCAGGAACTGGACTTATTTTATATTCACTACCATATTTTAGAGCAGTTGATCTTTGTTTTACATGAGGAAACTGAGGCTCAAAGAGGCAGGTAACTCACTTAAGACCATATAAATAGCAAAGGTCAGAACTAAGATTTGAACTTAATGCAAGTTAGTCTGTCTAACTCCGAAGCCCATGCATTTGCACCATATCGCTGTATCTCCAAGTAAGTAACATTGCAATATACATGCTAAACTTGGAAGGGAATTAGTGACATTTAGGTGTCTTCAAAATTTTATAGTGGAAAATAACAATAAAAAGCCCCATTAAATGTGAGTTGAGACAGGCATAAACATTGACAAACAGTTAAATAGTGATAGATTATATTGGCTTTCCAGAGAGCTTAAGTTCTTCATGCGTCTGCTCATCCAAGAGGTAGAGGTAATATCCTTAAGGCTGAGATATATGGGGTTTTCTTGTTGGTAAGGTAAGTGAAATGTTCAGAGGCTTTACTACTGCACCAGAGCAGATAATAAGGCAATTAGAACTGTTAAATTGATGAAACACCAGACTGGGATGAATTATGTCATGAATTGCAAAGAAACAAGAAATTTTACAGCAACTTTTGAGACTAAATATGAAAGATATCTCAGTAAAATGAAGGGAAATTGATAATTAAACTTAAAGTGCTAGATTTATTGACCTGAAAAACCCAACTAAGCATTTTAGGGCCAGTTTCAGAATATTATTTATCAGCTTTGTAAATAAATAGAAAAAAATTTTTTCAGTTTATGCTGATAGTTCAATTTTTTCTATTAATAAAATTAGTTTAGGATGTGTTTCTTCTTCTTCATTTTTTTGAGGTGTATCACACCCTAGGAGTCATCTAATCCAACTTCCTCATTTTACAGATGTTGAACCTGAGACCTAGAGAAATTAAGCACCTTACTCAGGATCACATTACAAAGTCAAGAATTAGAACTAGAAGCCAGGTCACCTGATTTCATTGGCTTAACTTTTATTTCACCTGAATAGGAACACTGATAAGTGGCTTCTTATATAAGTGGATGTATGGGATACTGTACTTCCTTTAAAATTCTCATCACATAAACAATCCCATTGCTAACAAATAATGCACTGTTTGCCAAAAATAGTTGAAAAATGATGACTGGATATAGGCTAGCCTTTCCTATTTCAGTAAGGAGTGGACTACCTGCTGTTTTTGTTTGTTTTAACAAAGGTATTGGGTCATACTTTCAGTCTAAGAATCATCTGCAAATATGATTCTCCTCACCACCTAGAAGACATGCCTCTTCTGGTAGATTCCTTAGCAATATGAGCCTTTTCATATTTATGTCAAAAACTTCAGTAGTGGCTGTAACTGTTGGTTTAAACAAACAGGAAAATGATTCAATTATAAGATCTGTCTTCCTCTAGAAAGCTTTTTGGGATGTTATTCTCATGTTTCCAAAAGTCCTTTCTAAGTTCCAGAAACTATTGTATATACATATGCCCCTAGTTTAAGTAGGCACAACTAAATTCCATTGTTCAATTACTAAGTGTTAGATCTTGAATATCCATCCTCTGTATGATTTTTAATGTGATTACACAGAATGACTATTAATTGAGATACCATTTATGCAAGCAGCTCAACTGTAAAGCGTTACATAGATGTATGTTATCAAGATACAGCTATTTAGGTCAAAGTTATTTGGAGAAGAAATCACTTTAAGAGAATTAAAATTGTGCTGAGTGAGTTGAGGAAAGCTTCCTGAAGGAGATGACATTTGAGGCATATTTTGAGTGAGTAGTAGAGATAAGTGGGTGGGGATAGGAGATGAGTTCTTTCTTCTTAGCAAAAGAAATAAGAATAAAAGTCTCCAAAGCTCGGGGCACCTGGGTGGCTCAGTCGTTAAGCGTCTGCCTTCGGCTCAGGTCGATCCCAGGGTCCTGGGATCGAGCCCTGCATCAGGCTCCCTGCTCGGCGGGAAGCCTGCTTTTCCCTCTCCCGCTCCCCCGCTTGTGTTCTCTTTCTCTCACTGTGTCTCTCTCTGTCAAATAAATAAATAAAATCTTCAAAAAAAAAAAATCTCCAAAGCTCATTTAGAAAATGAATAGGACATATTTGGGGCACAGCATGGATCTTAATGACTGGAGTGTAGTAAGCATGAAGTATATAATGAAAATATACCCTGAGGGTCTTTAATATCCTTTTGAGAAATTTGGAATTCTATAGATACTGTTTCTTTTTGAGTATTTGAGTAGAGCAAGGGAATTCTAGTGACAGTTTGAAAGCTACATTGTGGAGGTAGAGAACACTCGTTTCCTAGTGTTTCATAATTTTTTTTTCCAGTTAGATTAGAACTTAAAATCATGGACTATGATGGACTATGGACCTCTGACGGACTGTGTCTAATTAAGTGCTATGTAGTAGTGGTTGCACAAAGTTTATTTAAAATGAGTGAATTTGTTTTGAAATTTTCTTTTAGTGGAGATAATCCTGTTTTGTTTTAATTTGTTTTTAATGCAAACCTATGAGTAAAGCATATAAAACTGGCCTTTGCATGTTTGCCACCAGCTAATGACACCATTTAGAATGCATGTAAGGTATGTACAAAATAATTGAAGAGTGAACAATAAACATATGGGTATGTGAAGGACAAATTAAGCAAAATAAACTTGAATGCTCTTAGTGTTTACTTTTTTTTGACAGTTTACTCTTTATTGATTAAAAATGAAGGAAACATGCAGCAAAATACAAAGTCAAAAAAAGGGAGGGGGAAGGTCAAATATGTTACATCTTCCATAATCTAGCGTACATTGTAAGGAGGAACCTCCATTTATTGATACACCATTATTCTATCCTCAGATTATTAAATAGTATCAGCTGGCTCTAGGATTTGGTTCAAAATTTAAGCAAAAGCCCAAACAAATCCATTAGTCATTTAGGATAAGACCGTACATTTCACAAATGGCATTGTGTTTACTTTTTAATAGAGTAGAATTATAAAACTAATACTCAATGGAGGGAAGCTAATATCTAATTTTCACTAAAATGATGAATACTATTTTAGTAAATTAAATTCAAGTTAGTTATAAATATGGACTAAAAACTAGCAGTTGAATAATACCAAAGGTAATGATGGCTCTGTATAGAATGGGGGGGTAGTGCTCTGCATGGTGCCATAGGTGTTATAGTAAATATATTTTTATTTAAATCATATTAATTACCTGGAGGAAGACATGCAAGGAGATCCACAAAGGTTGCAAATTTTAGGTTGTAATTAGAACAGAGAACTGAAAAGAGATGAGGCATGCCTAGGTAGGTAAACATAGTGAAATTTCCTTTGTAAAATTAATTCCCTTGAGGAGAAAATGGAGCAGATTAAATGCATTAAAAATGTTTTGCTTCTAATTTGGCATTTGCCAATCTGAGTAAACATTGAGTACCCCAGTTAAGAGCCTGTCTTTTCATTTGTAATTCTTTGTATGTATCCAGGATATCAGCAAACCAAAATCGCTTCATAGCAAGTAAAACCTAGATGTATGATTTCATAGAATGTGGATGTCCATTTGTTTAAGAGAAAATTTTTAAGTTTGAAATTTTGAAACAGGAAACTTGTAATTACTCTTTGTCCATTAAGCTATAGCTCTAGAAAATGTTTTTAGTAGTGTCCCAAGTCACTAATTGGGAAGACATCTTCATTTTTTCTTTAAAAATACTTTAAGGAGAAAAGATTGTAATGTTTCTCCATCAGTAATACCTACCTTGAATATTAAATTAATGAGACTCTACCTAGAAATGAACTCTCAAGTCTTCTAAAAAACAAAACCAAAATTATTAACTGTCTTTCACTTTACCATTAAGTTAAAATGCTATATTTTGTGGAAACTGCTTTCTTACCCACATAAAACCTAGAAGCCATAAAGAAAAGATTGAGAGACTTGACTATATAAACATTATAAAATTAAATTTTTCTAGGGAAATAGAGCAAAAAACAAGGTAAAAGGAAGAAAAGGTAGAAAGACAAATGACACATTAGGGAAAGTATTTACCAACTACATGACAGATAAAGGATGGAAGAATCTAGAATATACAGAGAGCTCCTATAAATTAATAAGAAAGAGAGGAACACACCAGTATAAAAATAAGTATGAATATAAACGGGAAATTAGCACATAAAGGAAGAAGTAGGATTGGATGACATATGAAATATTAGTAATAGCACTACAAACTACTTATGGTTGTAAGCAGTTTACAGATATTAACCCATTTAATTCTCCCTGCTACTATTATTGGCAGATACTATTATTTTCTTTGCTTTACAGTTGAGGAAACAGGCACCAAGAGTTTAAGTAACTTTGAACTAGTGGAACCAGCATTTAAATTCAGACAGCCTGGCTCTAGACTCTGTACCCATAATGATTGTATCTCACTAATAATCACAGAAATGCAAGTAAGCACAGCAATAATATTATTGGTCACCTGTAATATTGGCATAAATGAAAGCACCAGTACCAAGTGTTGGTGAGAGAAATGGGCTCTCACTGTTGGTGGTAATGTCAATTGGTACCATCTCTGTGGAGGTCAGTTTGACAGTATATATCACAAAGTAAAATATATATACCCTTTGACCTAGAAATACTATGCTGAGATTTGCACCTAGAGAAGTTAAGCAGAGAACGGTATAGATGTATGTACAATGATGTTCATCTCACTGTTTATAATAATATTGAAATGGAAACTATAAATATTCATTGATAAGGTGTTACTTAAGGTATCCTGCATGCAATCAATGAAACACTATATAGTCATTAAAAAATACTTGGTATAGGGCTGTATGCATTGCCATGGAAGGACTTTCACAATCTTTTGAGTGTGACTAGACTGAGATCACCGTGAGAGAAAGGATGGTAGTGATTTTGTTCATTGTCCACATCGTGCAGTGGACATGTTGGATGGCTGGGTGGATGGATGGATGGATGGATGGGTAGAAGGAAGGAAGGAAGGATATGGTATAGTGTAAAGATTCGAAACTGGAAGCTTTCTGTTCTCGTACCCTCTTAGTAACATCATACCATTTGAATTCAAGTCTTTTAAAACATTAGTGTTCCACAAATATTTCTGTAAAAAAGAGCAAGTTAGCTTTGTTAACATCTGTATTAGTTTCCTAGGGCTGCCATAACAAAATTACCACAACCTGGGTGACTTAGTATAACTAAAATTTATTCCCTCAGTTTCTGGATGCTGGAAGTCTGAAATCACGGTGTCAGTACGGCCATGCTCCTCCCTTCAGAGGCTCTAGGGTGGTATCCTTTCTTGTCTTTTCTGGCCTTTGGTGGTTGCCAACTACCTTTGGCATTCCTTGGCTTATGGCAATTTAACTCCAGTCTCTGCCTCTGCCTTCTTCCTGTGTGTCTTCTCTATAAAAGACACCAGTCATTGGATCTAGGGTCCACCCCAATCCAGTATGACCTCTTCTCAATGAATTATCTCTACAAAGAACCTGTTTCCAAATAAGATCACATTCTGAGGTTCTGGGTAGATGGGAATTTTGGGCAACACTGTACAACCCACTATAACATCTCAGCTGAATACAGCCTTAAGGACAGACTCTTTCTGAATATCCAAGCTATCAGGTTTTACTTTTTAAAAAATACCAAATAAATAAATAAAATCTTAAAATAAATAAATAAATAAAAAATACCCAAAATCGGGGCATCTGGGTGGCTCAGTCAGTTAAGCGTCTGCCTTCACCTTAGGTTATGATCTCAGGGTCCTGGGATTGAGCCCCACATCAGGCTCCCTGCTCAGTGGGGAGCCTACTTCTCTCTCCCCCTCTGCCCCTTACCCCCTCCACTTGTGCTAGCTCTCGCTCTCTCTCGCTTGCGCTCGCTCTATCTCAAATAAATAAAATCTTTAAAAAAAAAATACCAAAAATTATTTCAATTTAACTGGACTGGAAATATTTATAAATTATTTTATATATTACTGTCAATACTTAGGAATACATTAAAATATTACCCAAGAAATTGGAAATAATATTTAATTTCAGAGGATAAAAAAGTCAGCATTTAATAGATCATAATAAAGATACACAAAGATGTATGAAGGAGAGAATGAGTCTTAATCTTATAAGACTAGACTATTAACTGAGTGCCTGTATTGTCTTTTCCCCAAAGAGAGTGTAGTAAGTGTGTTAACAAGAAGGAAGTTTGGTCAACAGTGAAAGCACAGAGTGAGGAAAATCACAGGATAAATTTGCCGGTTTTGTCCATCTAAGCATTGTCTAGGATCGGGCTTTCTGAGTATACTTTTACTGTTTGTGAGACCACTCTATCTCTTTTAAGGAAAACAGTAGTGTTTGAACTTCACTTTTTAGCAATGGACCTTTTTTCCTCTAAAAGAAATTTCACATAGATTTCAAGCACATAAAACAACAAAAAACGAAGAGCCTCTGAGATAGCTCCTTAGAACAATGATGCTTAAGCTATGAAATATTCTGTTTATCAGATTCTCTTTTTTTTCTGGTTTCATACTCACCAATCAACTTTCTGGTAAGGCTGTGGTTTTTCACGTGGGTCTGCCTTTCATAAGAGATGGGTTGGCCTTTCGGAAAAGCGTTTTCTAGTGCTGCTAATAATTGTGGTCCTCATTGTATATTAATAAATTGGCATTCTAGCATTATACATTAGCCTCATTAATCACCGATATTTTACCCTTAAAACATGATTCCACTCTTAGTGGGCTGACAAAGTAAGTTTTGAGCGTAAGAACCAGAAACTAGGCTGTGATTAATTGACCAAAGAAGGAAAGGCTTTTTAGTGAGGCTCTTCAATAGACTACCTCCTGACCTCTCCAAGTGGAACACAACTAGACGTAGTCATTGGCTCCACGAGTCTGTTTTTTCTTGTTTGAATTTCCATTAAAATTTTCTTTGTTTTTAAGCAGAGCCTATCAGCATCAATTAACGTTTTTTTAAAAAAAACTCAGATTTATCACTGTTCTGTATTATAAGTAAGGTAAACCCCCTTAGGAATTATCAAGTTGTTGAGGCTTTATATTCTACATGAAGTGCCTATTTGCCTTAGTTTATAAGGTTCTTCTTTCTCTACCCTAGTCAGATTGCCATCATTGATTCTTTGATCAGCATGCCTGTCTGCAAGCACTAGTTTTCCCCACCCTGTCTATTAGCCTAAAACACAATAAACACAATGAACCAAGCTTATAGAATTATAAATTTATAAGAAACTATATTTATAAAATTATACTTAAAGAATAACTGCTCTTAATGAGGACATGAAGATATCTCTTACAAATCTTAAGTATAAACTTTAGTGTAAAATTTGACCTTTATTTTGGCTCTTCTGGGGCCCTTTTTTGTTGTTTTCCTTAATCCTGTTTCATTTAGGTAAAGGTGTGTGCTGCCCATATTTCAGATAGTATATAATAGATTACAGTTTTGAAATGCACTATTCTAATAAAAAATATACATTATCTCTTGATTTCTTCCATCTTTTCTTCAATATTTGCACTAGAAGCCTGATTTTGGTGGAAAAATAATTTTTATAAAAAAGTTATCTTACTGAGGAGGGTTGTTAGGGTATGAATTCTTAAGAGTAAATTATAAACCTGAAAGTTCTTGCTCAATAGTTTGATTTTTTTTTCATAGTTTTCTTCAAAATCTTAAAACTAGAAGCTTTACTTGACTATACCCAACTCCATTTTAACTTTGCTCATATCAGCATGAATATAATGCTATTTTTTCTACTTAAGTTTTTAAAAATTGTTTTCATTTTTGTGTATTTTTTATTTGACCTATATTTTAAGTCTCACAAGGCCAAATATCCTGTCTTTGTTTCTTTTACAATATCATTGTAACAAAGTTACATAGTAGCATTCAAGTACTTCCTATTGGCTGAGTTAGACTTGCTAGTTTTTATTGGGCTCTATTGACTCTAAGATTTTCTTTTTGAAAAACTTGAATATCTTTTTCATGTTCTTGCCTTATTTTATGTTTCCTAATCTGGGGAAAGAGAGCTAGAGTTTTTGGATTTATAAAATGTTCCTGTAAATGTCAAGTAAAAGGGATGATTTTATTCCATAAAACGGATTTAGACTGATAATACCACATTTACTTGAGAAAACAATATAGTTGCTTTACTGTGTATACTTTT